>NC_056739.1:827620164-827730164 GCF_019279795.1 Protopterus annectens
ACTCAAACGGTAGACCCGTAACAAGTGGCATACCCCAGGGTTCAGTCTTGGCGCCTCTGCTATTTAGGATGTACTTTTCTTAGGTGCAGGCTAAAACCAGTGGGCTATGGCTGATCAAGTAAGCTGGGCACTGTCATCAATTCCCCTAGTGATGTCGACATCCTCTAAGAGGGTCTCACACAAACAAATGACTGGTGCCAGAAACATGGCCTCAAGCTGAATACCAAAAAATGTATCATCATCCCCTATGCAGAAAGTGATGCCCCCACAAATTAGCACATTAATAACAATGTCCTAAGCATGCAATCAGTCGTGAGGGGTTTGAGCACCCAGGTTGATAGCAACCTGACTTTTAACCACCATGTTGCTTCTGTTGTATGGAAAGCTTTCTACATGGCCCACCTTATAAGCAATGCTATCTCATCTAGGGACAAGGAGGTCATAATATCCCTGTATTCCTCCCTCGTAAGGCCCATTATTAAGTGCAATGCCCCGTTCGGCATGTACCTCACAAAGCACATGCAACAGCTGGAGAGACCATAGAGGTTCCGCACCAGGAGAATCCAGGGCCTCAAAAATCTATCATAAACAGATAGACTAAAAGCCCTATACCTCTACTCAGTTTCATAGAGACTCCTCAGAGGTGACCTTTGTCTGGCATACAAGGCAATCTTGGACCCCACCTTGATGAGACTGCTACATATCCGCAAGTCAAGCTCCACTTGAGTAGCCCACACGTGTGGCCGCGACCTGGTCTGTGACATCAATAGGACTTGTTGGCAGGACAGATTTGTGTCCCAGAGACTTCCCCATCTGTCGAATAGACTCCCCCTACATATCAAGCAGAGTACCTCATTTAACCCTTTTTAATCACCACCTGGATAACTGTATGGGGAACAGAAAATACACCCTTGGGATTCTACCTGTGTCCCTGCTGGACAGGGTTATCAGGTGCTGCCTTGTCTAAACATGGGCTAAACTCTTGGCTAGGCTTATAAGGGCCTCAGGGCCAATAGCTTCTTAACTTCCTATAATCCTATGATCCTATCATTCTATACACACACACACACACACATATATATATATATATATATATATATATATATATATATATATATATATGTACACACACACATATATATGGGTCTAGGACTATTCACTGAAAGCACATTTCACTGAAACACCTTTGACTGTGCACAATTCACTGAAAGCTCAATTCACTGAAAACACAATTCACTGAAACACATTTCACTGAAAGTTA
The DNA here is from genome assembly GCF_019279795.1 of Protopterus annectens. Taxonomy (NCBI): domain Eukaryota; kingdom Metazoa; phylum Chordata; order Ceratodontiformes; family Protopteridae; genus Protopterus; species Protopterus annectens. Next base: position 827,621,426 of record NC_056739.1, read on the forward strand.
TATATGGCCTTTTCCCCACTGTTATGTGACCCTGGAGTTAGTATATATAGTAATGGGGGTGGGGGGCACCACCCCCCACATAGTAGGGTGTGGGTAGCCCCCCACCTATTTTAAATATTATGAACTATATACATGGATACTTGCAATTCCAATAAATTACTCTTTTCTGAACTTAATATACATGCAAAATATGTTGGGGGGGCTATGCCCCCACACTCCCCCCAATGTGGGGGGTGGTGCCCCCCCATATCCCCCCTTACTATATATATTAACTCCAGGGTTGCACAACAGTGGGGAAAAGGCCATCTATAACTTTCAGTGAAATGTGATTCAGTGAATTGAGTTTTCAGTGAATTGAGCTTTCAGTGATTTGTGCACAGTCATTTGACTTTCAGTGAAATGTGCTTTCAGTGAATAGACCTAGACCCATATATGTATATATGTATATATATATATATATATATATATATATATATAGAGAGAGAGAGAGAGAGTCACACATTTATATATATACATTTATGTGTGTGTGCGTGCGTGTGTGTGTGTGTGTGTGTGTGTGTGTGTGTGTGTGTGTGTGTGTGTCTGTGTATATATATATATATATATATATATATATATATATTCATGGGTTTATATTTAAGTTTATGGTAACTCGAAATTCATATGATTGACGCCATATGATTGAATTTCTGAAAACTCAAAATAATAATAATAAAAAAAAAAAAAAAGACTAACCTACATTTTTGCAAGGGGGCATGCCATCTTGCATCCCCCATTTGTGGGGATGTGCCCCCACACCTCCTGCAAATTATATATACCACATCCAAGGTCACACTACAGTAGGGAAAAGGGTACATTTTCCAATCCCCGCTGTACCATGATCTACACAGAACTGTTTCAAAGGGGAAGTTACCCTATCCCAATTATAGTGCTATCTCAGAGTTGGTAAATATAATTTGCAGGAAGTGTGGGGCTGCCACCTCCAAAAATGTAGATTTGCCTTTTTTTCTTTCAAATTTTCAGAAACTCTGTCATATGGTCTCAACCATATGAATTTCGAGTTTCCATAAGCACAATGTCATAAACCCATATATATATATATATATATATATATATATATATATATATATATATATATGGGTCACCTTCAGATGCCCGACAACGCTTTACCGACGGAATCCGACGGGACGAAAACACCGACAACGCAGATGACCGACAAGGTGAGAACCCGACGGACTCGGTAAGTGTGCGATCGAGTGAGGGATTTAGTGTTACGGAGCAGACAGGTAAGTGTGCGATAGTGAGGGACTGTGGGTTTAGGGGTGGGTTAAGTGAGTTAGGGTTAGGGTGCAGGTAGGGTGAGTGTGCGGTAGTGTCGGATCTTGGGGTTAGGGGTGGGTAAGTGAGTTAGGGTTAGGGTGCAGGTAGGGTGAGTGTGCGGTAGTGTTGGATTTTGGGGTTAGGGGTGGGTAAGTGAGTTAGGGTGCAGGTAGGGTGAGTGTGCGGTAGTGTCGGATCTTGGGGTTAGGGGTGGGTAAGTGAGTTAGGGTTAGGGTGCAGGTAGGGTAAGTGCGTAGTGTCGGACCTTAGGGTTAGGGTTTGGGTTAGGGATAGTGGATATGTTATGTAGTGTACTGTGTTGTTTACGTGTAGTGTGTTGGTGTAATGGTTTTCGGTGTTTTGCGTTGTCGGTATTTTTAGTTGTCGGTCTTTTGGTGTCGGTGATTAGTGTGTCGGCGAAACGCAATTTCGGGGATATAAAGGTGATCCATATATATATATATATATATATATATATATATATATATATATATATATATATATACTGGTGAGTCATTATACTTTGCTCAGCTGAAATGGGAAAATATTAAGTATTGATGTCACTGTCAAGTTTGGTCAATACCTTTATTTTGGTTTCTTATTTTATACTGGGGATTTTAGTGGGATTATAATATTTTATTGATTGCTGGGGGTTGATTTGTACATAGTTTTGGGATTTGGTGTTTTTTTTCTGGCAGGTATCTCTAGGCAGCTTTTGACTGCCAGTACGTGTGATTATGTGAAAGTACAGGAAAGGTAGATTTTCCATTTTTTTTCTGATGTCTAGTCTTGGAATAAATCTATATAAACAACAGGGAGTATGGTAGGGTGCAGTTATTTGTTTAAGTGTATTGCCTCTTGATATTTATGTCTTTTATTAATTCATTACTGTAACAAACTCATAACTATATTGCTGTAATTGTCAGTTGTTAGCCATGTAAGTGAGTAAACTTGTCTGAGGCCCATTTTCAGCTATGACCTTGGTCATTAGGCATAGAAAAATATGATTTATATATCAAGCAATATAATAACAATATATTGCAGGTAAAAACAAAATGATACACTTCACAAATCAAGTTAATAAAAATGTTAGAACATGTCATCTCAGAATTTCAAGGAAGAAGAGGTTTTCCGATACTTTCTATAAAAGTCATATAGGTGTACAAATATGCTTACACATGATACAGACATATATGGATATATATTTACAATAAACAACATCTAGTAGAGGATTAATTAAATTCCTAGTACAGTGATTTTCACTATTTTACTTTAATGATACCAACTTTTTTACAAATAAATCTCACATTTTGCTTTAAAAAGCACCATCACATACACACACATATACATTCAAATGTTTACACACACACACACACAAACACACACACACACACACACACACACACACACACACACACACACACACACACACACACACACACACACTGCATTATTTTTTTGACTGGACAGTCACACAAATCATCATATCTCTCAACCTCTTAACGCAAAAAAAATGGACAAAACCTGACAGAATGGGGGGACAAAGGCCCAAAAATAAGGACAGATTTTACATATTGCTTTTATAAACTTAGAAAGTTGCTAGAATAACAGGATTTGTCTTAGCATGCATATTTCTGAAGAATATGAAGTTTGAAACACAAATGTATACCATTATTTAGTAACTTCAATCCTCAGATTTTCCCAGTGATTTGCCAGAAAATCACAAATTTTATGAGGAACAAATCAAAACTATGAGTCAAAAATCTGGACATTCTGTGAAAATCTGTTTAATTGAGAGGTATGCAAATCACCTATAATCCCCTTCCAGCTAAGGCATACACCATAAGGGTAATAATAAGTCTAACAGGCACATATAGAAAGTTAATAACAAGTTGAAGAAGGATGTTTTTGGAAGGTGCTATGAAACTGAAATACCTGGGCAGAACCTGTGAAGATGCAGAGGGAACATTTATGTTCCACATTTACAGGAATGGAAAACGAGAAATAAATCTCAGATCCTGTAGATGTGACTTAAATTTAGAATATCAGAAGATATGCTGTGTCACAAAGATATACCCCAGGATTCATGAAGCTCGGCGCAAGCCTAATGCCGCAGTAGCACCAAATGTATAGTAATGAAGGTGCGCTGCCGACACAGCCACGTGCACAGGAAAGGAGCGTGAGTGCATAGGGAGTGTCGAAGTGCTGCACGGAGGTGTGGAAATGGCAGCTGTCGATGTGCAACCTAAAATGCTTGCATATAACAAGTTGCAAGATAGTAACCACATCAGTGTCCCTGGATACTGAAACGTATGCAAAGCATGCAAGAAAGTACCTGCGAACACAAAGTGATGAAGCAAAAAGAAATGCACGGTAGGGAATAACGGGTCCCTATCCCGCGAACAAATGACATGGAAGACCGTGTGGCCATAGTCCAACACAGTGTAGATAGCCATACCAAGTGGAAGTGAAACGCTTCATATGTTAGCGATCCACCAGTAGGTACGTCCAGCCCAATGGTGAGGTCCACCAGCTGACCCATAATGTGAGGGAGGGTACACAGTGGGCAGATGTGTCCATAACAAAATACACGAGAAATGTAGATATCTTGCGACCGTATGTCCGAATCATATCCCACAAGGCATGTAATAATCACATACAAAAGGTATGTCTGTATTTCACATACCAAATGTGATAGGAAATAGAATAAGCATGTAAACGAAACAGAAGGAGCATATAAACAGCTACAACAATAAGGAAACATGTAGGCTGAAAGGAACAGTATTATCCGTACCACTGACTAGGATTACCACCTGTCCCACTTTGCGAGCGACAGTCCCTCTTTGGGCAGTTGTGTCCTGACAAAAACCTGTAACAATGGCAAATGTCCTGAGATTATAGGACAAAATTATTCCCTATACGTTATGTAATAGTTACATTAAACAGGTTTTCTGTATCTAAATTACATAAATGTTATAAGAAACAGAATAAGCAACTGAACTGCTACAAGAATAAGCTTTTATATAGGCAATAAGTCTAAGTTCTATCCTGTGTACTGACCGTGGGTATGTGTCGGCCTGTAAAATGTGATGTGTGTGCCAAAATTGTCCCACTTTGGCCAATTGAAAAGGTGGCAACCCTATCGTCGACTGTGGGAAGGTCTTGTCCACTACAGTCAGATATGCATACGGAATATATCCCATCCTCGACATAGGAAAAGGTGGCATCCTACCAATGAGTACAACAGGCCGCCAAAATCCGGAAGTCAGCGGTACAAGCCGAACTTGTCAGGATGTGTCACAGTCAAATGGGTAGTACCCGGGTATACCAAACATGTAATGAGAGAGAAGTATGGGCATGTACCTATGTGCGTGAGGTATAGCATGTGGAAAGCAAACATGGCAGGGTAGTCCACATAACCATACAGGTACCAGACACATGTAAGGTATTCAATGTGTTACTCTGGCCGTGTCATGGGCCAACAACCAAAGCACTGATGTATGGGGTGTGAGGAATCTGTGTGTGTGGGGTGGATGGGTAATGGTACAATCCTCCAAGGCGATACTGTGTCATATGCAGAATAGGTGAACCGGAGGTGTATGAGGGAGCAGCGGGTGAAGCTGAAAGAAACACAAACGCATGTATAAACAGCTGCAATACAACCAGACTGGCCATACTGTAGAACACAATCCCACAAACAGATGAATATTGAAATGTGCAATACAAATGTATAGATATGTCATTGGCACATACCCACAGATTGGTTCTGATGGAATTGGCCATAACAAATGCAACACACCTGGATGGAACTGGCCATAACAAATGCAACACACTTGGATGCATAATGGACTACCCAGCATCCCCTCCACATCACACAACCCACTCCCATACCTGAACGTCCAACAAATCCAGCCGTAATTGGCCTACTGGTGTGGTGCAACCACAGCTACACATAGTGACCACTACACATATGTAGTAGGTAGTGTCACCCTAGGTGGTTGCAGGATTGCACACGACCTCAGCACATTTTCGTAACTCCAAAACGATATTCGGTATACCTCTTGTTGTGGATCAGTACAATTTTCGGATATCCCTCATGGGATACGTAACCTGTGTAAACATTAGAATGGAAGACACGAAGTCCAGTCCTGTAGATATCTGGACAGAAGTTGGAATGTGCATTAGAGGTGTAAGTCACTGTCCAGCCCTAAGTGGTCATGCATAACCTACTACCCAAGATCAAACACTTGCCCGTGACGCACGTGTCCCGACACGAATAAGCAGGAATATATTGCACGCATTCGCATAGTGGCAAATGGTATAAGGGTGATGAAAGCACTGACATAAACAGGATAACCCTGATCTACTGTGTGAGGGCCACTTAATGTGTGTGTAGGTGTGACCGGCCATACCTGTCAACCTCTGAGAGCAAGATATCTGGACAAAGCCATGAATAAAAGTATACCTGTCAACCTCTGAGAGCAAGATATCTGGACAAAGCTGTGAATAAAAGTGGGACAAAGGCCCAAAAGTATGGACAATTTGTAAAGAAACTGAGAAAGCTGATAGAATAACAGTTTGTACATTGGCATTAATTTCCTGAAGAGTATGAAGTCTGAAACTCAACTGTCTGCCATTATGTTCTGACTTCAGTCTTTAATGACTAGCTACTGATTTGCCAGAAAACAACAGTGTATTACAGAGGTTCGTACATATTTACAGTAACAAACCTTCACATTTGTTTACTGTACCACTGCATACCTGTAGTTAATTCATGTCCAAAATAATAATCCTCGTATGAATGCATACAGGAAATAGTCAAATGTGAATGGGTACACCCCTCACCGTGGATTATGTATTGTAACCACCCCCACCCATATTATGTATTGCCAACATAAAAAGCTGCTGACAGGTGCCGAAAGACCTGTGTCTGTAAACACAGGTAAACCTCTATAAAATGGACGAATTCTGTCCATGTGCTTTGTCTGACATTTGAACTCGCTCGGGGCAGTTCCGTTCACCAGGCGGACAAGCCTAAACCCAGATCACCACATGAACACCCTGACAATCAAAGACTTGTATGTGCCAGGACTATAAGCCTTGGAGTTCTGCATATCCTTGGAGTGATTAAATATGCAGCTTGGGTCCAGAGCAGTAGGAAATAGGGAATGTGTAATATGTAGTACCACGTTTTTCCCAGCAGGAGAATGGATACCTGTGTTGTAAGTGAAGCGGTGAGGCATATGTTAATGTAGCTATGTACTATGGGTATGCATATAAATGAGTCAGAACACCAATAGTATAGTGGTTACAGCATCCGGCCAACGTGAATGCAGTCTCGGGTCAACTACGACTACAGCACATATGAGTTAATGAATGTGTGTGTGCTGTAAAGACATTTAAATATGTAAAGGTGAACGTGTGTTTCGCATATGTCCATTAACCGGATTACAGATATTGCACTGGTACCGTCACAATTAAGAAAGCCCACGTAAGCACAAAGACTTAGTAAACATATGTAACCCACAATAAGGATATGCAAGTGCACCTGCGCTTGTGTAATCTGCTCACAGCATAGCAAATTAATGCTGTTTTCTACACGTTTATTTGTATATCTATATATGGATATATATATTTGTGTATAGATATATATCCACAGACTTAAACTAAATAAATATATGACATAAAGAATGTACAGACATATATATATATATATATATATTTATATATATTTATATATATATATATATATATATATATATATATATATATATATATATATACACGCACACACACAATTACATTAATCGATATATACATAACAAACATAGACACATTTGTCCTTGTAGATATAACACATGTACATAAATAGGTTATGTCATAGCTATTATGGATAGACATACAGACATGCAAGAAAGGTAAATACACTGCTGCTTTCCAAACCATTGCCCGGAAAGTACCTGTGTGCCAAATCTGCAAGTTCTACTCTTTAAACACGGATATAGGTGTCCTTTGCAGGACTCCAAAAAGTGGTCCTCTACAGGCATTGGCCAGTAATAATCGAAGCAAAGGAAGTCACATCTGCAGCTACAATATAACTGTACATGCAACAGTAGCTTGTGCAAGGGTAATAACACATGGATTGACAGAATGTATGACATATGTCCCGATACGCGGAGAGTGGATAGTGCTTAGAAGTATCTTCATACTTTATTAACACTCACATTAAATATGTCTTATGACTACTGTGGAGGGGTGTCAGGTATGGAAATCATGGGTATGCAATAATGGGCCTAGGTTCACAGGAGTTGGTTGGCACAGATTTATTAGGTCCGCCCCATGGGAGTGATTAATATTCCTATGTGGGTATAGCACACGCCTATACCTTCCAGAAATGAAGAACCCATCTACTGGATATTGTGTAAACCAATGGGGGAAGAAGTAGGGTCTTATATCAGTGTCATGTAAGCGATTATCATGGACGTACATGCATACGAATAAGATGGTAACCATACCTCTCAACCGTTCAGAATAAGACATCTGGACAATGACATATTTAAATAAGTACAAATAGGGACTATGTTAAATATTCCCCCGACAAAGTTAGAATGTTGATAGAATAACGGATAATTCATTAGTATGAATGTTTTGAGGGTTATTAGTTATAAACTACTAATGTCTGTTACTACTATCTAACCTCACAGTCCTTAATGACCTGCCACTAATTTACCAGAAAAGCACAATAATAAAAAAAAGGAACAACATTATAAGACTAAGTTCAGAACATTTTCCCAAAATGTGTACAGTTGTGAGGTATGAAGGTAACCCTGTCCTAAATAAATGTACAGAACTTGTGATATCAGGTGGACAGGTGTGAAGAAAGACGGGATGACAAATGACAAAACATGAATAAGTCAAAAGCATGTACCTCGATAAATGTGAATGAATACTTATGCCCTGTGATAGTCAATGTGGAAGGTTAATAGTGTCCCACAGGGTGTTATGCAGTGTCCCCGATACAGTGTACAGTCTCCCACACTCGCATGTGAGTTCTGCCACTGACGGAAAGCGCCAATACCAGTGAACACATAAGGTAGATGATAGCATAATATGTTTTGATTAGCGCCTGTTGGCTTTTGTGAGGAACACAACACTCTTGGCGGGTGTGTCCTGCAAAAGGAATGTAATGGCATCTGGCCTGTTTTTTCTTCTTGTGTGTAGTGGTGTAATAAAATGATGTATCTTGTATCAGAAACAGATACATGTTATAGGAAACAGTATTATTGACTATACTACTACAAGAAAAATCTGGAGGTATGAAAAGTGCTGAAGTAGTCAGTTTAGTATTGACCGCAGGTATGTGTTGACATGTCAAATATCACAGCTGTATATATAGTACCTATAGGGCTGTCACCGTTACAAATGATGAAAGTGGAAGCTGCTTTGGAGAAATGTCAGATGTAGCAGGTCAAAACATACCTACAGCCATGCATACTCCACAAATAGACATATTAGCACACAGCAAAGCTTAGGCCAGGGGTCATGAAGCCTTGGCCGGTGTGTACGAGTAGAGGAAGAGTAGAGCAAGGCAAGATGTCTGCCGAGCTATTCAGCAATATCCTGTAGGGGCGTGTAATACAGCCCCTAAACCGAACATTGCACGGACAATGTTAGGATATGCAAATTACCCCATTTGTAGGTGAAAGCTATGCAAATGATGTAACAGTAAGCTGTCCATGCAAGAGTAGAGTTATGTGCAGAAATGTACTCGGATGTTAACCGAGTTACGTTCTGCAAGTAGCTAAACGGAGCAATGTCAGCTGCAAATAAAGGATGAATTCAGTTGAGGAAGCATGCCAATGGCCAAATACAAGGCCAGTGGCATATTTTTCCATTGGAAATTAATAAAACTCTATTTGTCCTCCCCCGATCTCCGGTGTGTAAGCATAGCGCAGTGGCGTGAAAACTCGCTGCGCTTTTAAAACAAGAAAAATATTTAAAATACACATAGAAATTGTAATTATCATTAACAGTTAGTTCGCCATGCAGGTGAATGGCAAGTTGAAGACAAGATGGCTACTGAGTACTGGTTGCTATGTGTGGAAGCACTCTGTCAGAGATGTAACCAAGCGTTAGTAGGCAATCCGATGCAATTGAGGCTGAGGATAGTGAATCACAATTTGTCATGCCATATGGGCCAATCCACTACAATGGAAGAGTAGGTTAAGGGGACTATCAGAGTAGAAGACAGGTGACATCATGAGTGTGTATGTATAAAACACTGTAATCCTATCGGAGCAATGTGTCACATGTTTGCTGTCAGTTACTCATCAGTGGAAGAGGCGTGTTATGATTTATTCTAGGTACAGTCAGGAAACTGACGTTGTATGCCATGGATATCACTGAAGTTTTTTGCAAACCTGCTGACAGTGTGTTTGCACCTGTGCATGCCTGTAAGCCCGAGTAAGCATGTGTGCGCACGTGTCAGCCCGTGTGCACACATTGAAGAATGAGTAAGCTAGTGTAAACATGTTGAAGCCCCTGTAATGTTGTGTAAGCCAGTGTACGCATTTGTAAGCATGTATAAATCTGTACTACACACATCACACATGTACTGCACACTCGGAAACACATGCTGCCAATACTACACACGTCAGTCAAATGGCACATGGATGGATAATAAATCTTCAGAATCAACAGTGCTGTAAACTATACTACATTGATGGTAATAGCTGCAATGCATCATGCCTGCTTACATACACCTAGAAGGATATCACACTTTGTGTTAACAACATTTTAACATTAATACAGTGCTATAAAGCCACCCTGAGCATCAGCACCATGTTAGTCTGTTCCTGCATCTATGTTACACATTACAGGTGGTGGCACAGGTGTCATCAAATGCACAGGATATGGTGTTTCTTTTCCAGAGCCTGTCACTGAGCCATCCAATCAACATGTAAGTATGTGTGTGTGTGTGTGTGTGTGTGTGTGTGTGTGTGTGTGTGTGTGTGTGTGTGTGTGTGTGTGTGAGGGACAACAGTGTTTGCATGGCCCAATGTTGATGTATGTGTTAGCCCTAGCTGTTTGTTTCATGTGTGTGTGTGTCTGCATGTACACAGTTTCAGCATGTGTCATGCATATACAGAAGGGTGTGGGACAGTCACAGACCGCACCTGCTAGGCTGTACAAATCGCCATTACTGGCCATGGACACCCCTGCATGCATTCAACAATATTCCAGTCCTGCACCTGTCAATGTATACACATACATTCTTGGGATCTGTATCACAACCTGTGGATAAACGGGAGTCAGTAATGTTAACCTGATTTGCATAGTAGTGTCAGGTAATACATAGTTATATGAGCCATACTCATCCTCCAAAGTAATAATCACTGCTGACTGTTGCTGAGATGTGCACATGACCGTTTAAAGGTGCTGTACTATCATTGTTGTCGATGTCCCTTGCAATACCCAGCAACAGAATAACTGGTCACTACACAACTATAACCCAGGATCACTACAGCACACAGTATGTGCACTATCACAGAGCCATAGCAGATTTACATACATCAAAGGTGTTCACGTATAGATAATGCAGCACATTCAATAGTGCTAATATCCACATACATATCAATATCTATCTACATTACATATATATATATAAACAGATATACACACACACACACACACACACACACACACACACACACACACACACTTGGCAGGGTTGGGATCAGAACACAGACCTAGCTACTTTATCACACTACAGCATTATGCATGTACAGAACGTGCTACCATGATTACTAGATCACAGCATTCACACAGGCATACGTCTAGCTTGCTGGCATCAGCATCAAAGGCAAAGACGCTGTATGGATTCTACGGAGAGTGAATAGTGTAAAAGAAATGTACTGTTGTCATGCAGCGGGAAACTCACACACATGTGGCAGGATTGGGATTAGAACACAGACCTAACTACCTTATCACATTACAGCAATACGCATTTACAGAACGCGCTACCGAGATTACTGAACACAGCACTCCCAGAGGCATACTTCTAGGTGGGTGACATCATCCGCAAAGGCAAAGTCGCCGATAGGGAATGTATGTGGTGTGAGGCATCTAAAAGCATTACCATGTCCCCAGGCAGCTGGAAACACACACACAGGAGCACACTTGGCAGGGCTGGGAGTCGAACATACACCTAACTACCTTATCACACTATAACAATACGCATTTACAGAATGCACTACCGAGATTACTGACCACAGCACACCCAGAGACATACGTCTAGGTGGGTGACATCATCCGCAAAGGCAAAGACGCTGATAGGGAATGTACGTGGTGTGAGGCGTTTAAAAGCATTACTGTGTCCCCTGGCAGCTGGAAACACACACACACACTTGGCAGGGCTGGCAGCCGAACATACACCTAACTACCTTATCACACTACAGCATTATGCATTTACAGAACGCGCTCCCGAGATTAATGAACAGAGCACTCCCAGAGGCATACTTCTAGGTGGGTGACATCTTCCGCAAAGGCAAGGACGCCGATAGGGAATGTATAGAGAGTGAGTAGTCTGAAAGCATATTACTGTCCCAAGGTAGACGCAGACTAACACATGGCAGTGGTGTGATCAGGGCAACTAAATGTCTACGGAGCACTTCAACAACACTACATAGATACGGGACGCACCACAGACAGTACACCCTGCAAGACAGTCAGCCAGTGTGTTCAATGTAGGCATCCATTGTGACATTGAAAATGGACATCTGTTGCCTGGATGTCCACCATCGCTATAGAGGATGTCAGTGGCCATGCCCATACACAGAGACACATCACCGACACAAGGTGTCACTGGCCATGCCCACACGCTTAGTATCACAAGTCCGTTTGGAATGTATTGTGTGTCCATCTACACAATGGTGTACTGGGCATGCTCACACACTTAGCAGTTGCAAAGGGCCATCTTGCATGCACACGGATTCTAAACACGTAAGGTCGCAGTTTGGAATGTACTGTGTGTCCAACTACACAACGGCGTACTGGGCATGCTCACTCACTCACTTAGCAGTTGCAAAGGGCCGTCTTGCATGCACACGGATACTAAACATGGAAGGGCACAGTATGCTATTACTGTCCCCACGTACATGACAGCCACTCACATGTATTGACCAGTACACACTCAGGAGCCATCACAGATGTCTCAGGTGCAGAACACAGAGGTACACACCGCAGTCTACTATGTAGCCCTCAGACATCACCATGTCGTTGGACCAGCAATACATCAACACAACATCGTGTGACTCATGACCAGTGGACTGTACATAGGTGTACAGCAATTGTGCAGACTACACATGTACTGACAGGGTTCCATCATGTGTTATGCATTGCAATGATACCACTGTACATAATCAGGTTAGCTCTACACATAACAGGGGCCCTGGGTCTTATACAGCTGTGACATATGACTGTCACTGTACACCAAAGAACACACATATTCGGATATGTCATACATGTAATTGCAGTGGATATGTGCATGGACCACACACACAAAACATATGTACATAGCATAGCTTTTGCTGTCCTCCATGCAGACAAGTGGCTACAGCAATCATATGCACACAAATGGGAGGTGGGTCCATGGCTGTTGAATGCCAACAGTACATGAGGTAGCAATGTTGGCCGAGGACACATTCCCTCTGTACTAGTTACCCATGACACTCATCATATCATACAACAGTCCATGTGTTATGTATGTCAACACACATGTCCACCAATTGCAATGCATACAAACATGGCTACATGACAGGCATGTAGGACCAACGCACACATGTACAAACTGTAGTGTGCATGCAACTGCCATGCATGTGCAGTAGCTGATGAAAGTAACTCATCTATGCCAAACTGCAACATGCAGTTGCAATGCAGCCCCATCATTGACACCTGTATATGGTGACATACTGACAGTACGGTAGGATGTACATCAGGTATGGATGGATGTGTGTATGTAAAGTGGCGATCCACCTGTGTAGATGGATGTTCACCGGGTATGGCTCACAGGTGTGTCACATGCCATCATACCATTACATGTGCAAACAGTACGCTATATTACTGTTACCTGACGGTGAAGACATAAAACTTACACAGCGGTCAGGTGTTACTGACTGTACATCACTCGACACCTGTAACACATACATCCTCCCATGTGCATATAGCAGCACAATTGCCGGACATAGCGTTGGTACACATAATGCGGCCAATACTGCTGCATGTCTGTCAGATGTATCACCATATAGGAGGTGTATCATTCACAGTACTGCCATGTGTGTTTGCATGTGTGACCATATATGCCACACATGGTGGGGAATACATCCCAATTGTGACACACCCCTGTACACTGTTGTAGACATCTGTACATACTGCAGTGTGGAAAGCATGACATAGGCAGGTGTGGTGTGTGTATCACCAACACATCAGCTCTCCATGTGTGTATGACAGTTGTGGTCGCCACAGTGTGTGTGTGTGTGTGTGTGTGTGTGTGTGTGTGTGTGTGTGTGTGTGTGTGTGTGTGTGTGTGTGTATGTATATATGGCTGTCTGGTGCATGGAGTGAGGGTGCATGCTACCATACGGAACACACAGGATCCCAACCCCTCATGGTGATGCAGTCAACTACCCTGTTGATGCCATCGGTCTCAGCCGTACTGGCTACCTGTCCATGTCCCTTCTCTGTGTCACGTCGTGTGGGTGCACAGTACTGTGAGGGTGATGACCACATAGGCAAGTGTCCTCACCTCAACACTATGGGGTGTGCGTTATAGTGTTGTTGACCCCGTGAGTGTGGGCATGTTCCTGTACTGTGACAGGGTATTACTGCTACACAGTGAGGCCTCATGCTATCAAGTGGCCTCTAACATTATCATTGTCCAGACCACTATGTACAACCCCTGCACCATGTCAACATACCTGTGATGTGACCTGGTAAGGATGTCACGTCTCTAGCCACTGTAGCCTATTAAACTGCACACAGGCTGTTGGATCAGTATATGTGTGGACATCTGTGGTATGTTAGACTTTCCAGCTGTCTGGTTGAGGCTACTTATAGCATGCTGAGATTGCCATATGTGCCTGTGAGTACTCCACAGTTACACATGGGAGACTGCAAACACTGCTACCTGTAGGCACATGCAAGTAGACCATAAGGAGGGAACCTGGGCATCATTGCCAACATGCTGTTACTGTAGTTACCGAGACACATACTGTGAACATATAACAATGCATGCTACACCTGTACTACATGGTTGTGCACATATAACAATACATGCTACACCTGTACTACATGGTATGTCTGATGCGTGTCAACAGTATACAACCAATGTAATATACACATCTCTCACCATTCTTACACAACTAAAGTAATATACACTTCCCTCACTAGTCGTACACAACTAATGTAATATACACATCTCACTATTCTGTTCACCCTGTGCATTAGACCATTTGAGCATGTCCCTGCACCGATGGTGTGGATGACAGGGATGTGGCACAGGCTTCATTATATGCACAGGGTGATAATGTGTGCCAGGGGCATAGGCTGCACCAATGGGTGACATCATGTGTGTGGGTAAGGGCCGGTGATATGATTGGACATGTCTGTTCAGTATGCATGTGGGTGTTATGGTGCCCTACAGATGTGTTTGCTGTGTGCATGTATGTGTGCACACAGTTCTGCCTTTTGTGAGGCCTACACAGGGGTATTATTGACAGCTCCAGATTGTACAGACCAGGTTGTACAGCTCACTGTGTCCAGCCATGGCCACATGACCTGTGCCTGCCAGGGGTTGCACAGGCACTACCAGGTGGAGGTACAGATTGGCTACCGGAACTGTGTCCCTGCTTGGAACATCCAGGGCAACGTCCATGTGGCCTGCTGTGTCCTGGTGTGGACAGCGCAGCACCAGCTGCACTGCTACTGCTACCGGCACTATTGGAGCAGGCATGTGAGGTGGCATGCTCACCTCGACCTGCACTAGGTGGTGTAGCTGGCCTACGTCCACGTGGCCTACGCCTCACTCCTACCAGATGTTCCAGCACAGACAGCTCATGCTCGTGGATTGCCATGCCACGGACAAGGATTCCGACCATGTCACCCAATCGCCTGTCCAGAACATCAGCAATCTGCTGTTGAGCATTTGCCAATGCCTGGATGTTGTCATTTAGGGTACAGATAACAGCCCTCTGCAGCCCTGCCCTTCACTGTTCTGCTGTTCAGTACGCACCTGTGCCGCCATTACAGACTGGAACATGCATCTGGTGATACCAGCTGCTGCGCTCTGTCCTGCAGGTGCATGTCTGCCAGAGGTCCTCCTATGAGCAGCACCAGCCACATGCCTGTGTGGCACATCTGCAGACATTACACTGACACCATGGTGTGGAGACACACCTTCTGTAGCCACCACACATTCCTGTTCCACGTTAAATGATGCTGACTGTCCTTCCTCTATGGCCACTGGTGATGTGGTATGTGTTGGCAGCGGATCTGTGTGCGGGGAAGAGGGAGACATAGCTGGGATGGCAACCATTGGCACAGATTCATCCCCTGACAACCCTGCCTGTACCTCATGCATATGTTCATCACTGCTAGTATCTGTAGGGACACTAACATCACATGGACTGCAGGAGGGTAACGCACCTACATCACATGTGAATGCAATGAAAGACTCTAAATTACAACAGACATACACACACAGACACACACACACACACAGACACACACACACAGACACACACACACACACACACACACACACACACACACACACACACACACACACACACACACACACACACACACACACACCATGCATGTTATTTGACAGACAGCATGCAGCATGCCTGTGATACAGCAGACGGCATGCAGCTCAGACATTAATAGTGTTAGTAAGCATACCCCTTGGGGTGCACAATACAGCAAGCAGGTGTCATATCAGTAGCCATGCAGTTCACACAATCATGGTAGTATGCATGCATCCCCGTGATACACCATGTGGACCAGAGCAGGATAACAGTACACATGGCTGACGTGACCTTGACATGTAATCTGCTGAAGTGTGCATTAACATGCATACATGTCTGACACAATGGTGTCCTGACATGTACAGCATCGTAATGGCCATCACACTGCGGTGTTGTCTGTATGCCCAACAGATAGAATGCATGTTTAGCAAATGTGCATGTGCATGGAAGGGTAGTGTGAACCATCTACATTGCTCTACAGTGTGAAGTACAGACACTGTGCCATTGCATGGCATCATGAGGCATCTATATTGCTATACAGTGCATAATATGTACACATTGCATAGCCATAACTGCATGCATACCCATGACATAACTGTGGATTGTGACCCACGATGCTGAGGTGTGTACACACCAAACCATGATGTGTCATGTGACAGGTCACTGGAGGACCTACAGATGACACCCCTGCACAACAACTACAGAGTCTTAGCTGCCTGGCTACCATGTCCACATATAACTGACTTGTCAATTCACCATGTCCAACATGACATTGCTGTACCACACACATGAGGTGCACAGCTAACGGTGATGTCCTACAACAGCAAGGGAAATTTACAGTATTTGTAGCCTGATCTGGTGTCAATGTCTGTGGAAGCTGTAGAGGTGACTACTGTCATGCTATGACACAGGCGTGATGTTCAACACATCTTATATGGCAGACGTCAGTGACACCTTCACTGGCTATGCACATGCTTTTAGGATGTCCAGTGTACCACATCAACTGTATAATCGGTCAACTAAGGCTATAATTGGACCATGTGTGGGCAATGTGAAACAGGGTGTATACACATCACATCTACTGTGTGGCTACATATCTCTGGTCATCCCCCATGGCCATGTGTGCACATGTGTTGGACAAATGTGTGTGATGGCCATCTGTCACACATGTCTGTGTTGTCCCATATGACATACACCCATAGATGTCAGATATGTCACCATCCACAGGGCTATGCAGACAACAGGTTGTATGTGGGGTATGGGTTATGGGAAAGTGTAACATTATTGCAGCCAATACACTACTTGTCTGGGACATGTCAGATAGCACAACACAATGTGTGCACCCATTGCAGGGTCATATAACACAATGGTGACTCCTGTGGGCTGTCCATATCACAGCTCACTGTGTGGTACTGTTTGCGTACCACACATGTTGTTCCAATGTATAGTACATATGCCTCCATTGTAGAACACCTCCACTGTTGTATGCACAGCTGACAACACATGTAGCGATGACAAATACTCTGATTTCATGTCGGTGTATCATTTCATTTGTATATATTGCACATGAGTGGTCTGTGTGAATGATGGGTGACACGACCTGTATATCGTGAATGGAATGAACATCAAGTGTACAAGTGTTAACTGGCCACATGGCGAATAGATCTATGTTTTACATGCCTGATACTGATGACAGTCTCACCTGCAATGGACTCATGTCTGTGCGGCATGCCAGAGGTACCTGTATAGTGGTGACACAGCAGTATGAACATTATCCATGACTGTATGACAGCCACAGGGTGCACTGTGCATGTTAACACATTCGCCTGTACAATAGCATATAGTATGCACATGTGTGCATACACAGGGTAGCATACTGTAGTATGTAGCATGTGTGTCCACATACTATGCATATGTTGTTACATTACATAATGTACAGTGACACATGCACCTAAATGGGATATAGTAGCCATATATGCAATACTGACTTACCAGGAAACTCCAGGTTCATTGGTTGGGAGACACCCACCTCCACGATGGCAGCTAATGTTTGTGGATGCTGTTCTGAGGGTGTCCCCAGACTGGCCAGTAACTCCTCAGTGTGTGTGAGTGGGGGCTGGGTTGGTGGCCCACCACCTGTTCCACCTTGTCCCCTGGTGATTGCAATGGCACAATGTTTTGCATGTCATATCAGGTCCATGCAGTTTCTGTGCACCTGCTGTTTGGTGTGGTTATGGCCACCCACATCATTCACCCTCCTGCGAAGATCCTGCCACAGGTCATCCCGCTGCTGGGCATGCTGTGACACATGGCTAAACAACACCTCATAAGTCTCATGGAGGTACGGGATGAGGACATCATCCTCCTGGCGGCTATACACTGGAAGGCGTGTACGAGGCATTATCTGTAAGACATAATGATGGTGACAGGTCACAGTTTCAGAGATGTACAGAGATACTGCTGCACATACATTTCTATGACATCTAGTACATCTGCACAGTCATCTTTGCAAATCACCATGACACTGACACGACTGATGAGTTTGTGTCACACACATGTAACACCCATTATGCATTGGATATCATCACCATGTATGTGTGTCACCTCATTACAGTGTTCATACTCCATGTGAATGCTGTCTTCATGTGGGCATGTCTGTTTGCCTGCACTGGTGTTCTTACCTATCTGCACATGCCTGGATGTGTCCACGGTAATGCTGTTGACCTTGATGCTGTGTATATGTCACATATCAACACAGACACAGCCTTAATGGACTTGAGCAGTGACAATGCACACATGCGCATGGAAACCTATACATGCATGTGTTTTGTCATATACATCTACACAGCACTGTACAGCTGTTCAACATCCTGCCATGGATCGCCAGTGTTGCACATGTGATTGACATGGGACAATGGCTAGTCGGACGTCATTCGTAGGGATGGTTATCAACCATAGCATGTATGGGCAAGGTTTCCTAGCTGTAACCGACAGCCATTATGCCACCGCGAGGTGCATCAGTGCCACATTACTGATCCAGACAGCTGATGCTACATCTACCATGCGGCCATCACACCATGTATTACTGGGATGACATGTGCAGCTTTGATGGACAGGGTTGCATGGTATGGAGGGAGTATGTCACATGTATGGCACAGGGATCTGTCCAGCATGTGGCGATCCTAGTATTAAGATGGTGGCTGTCCATGACATATGTCTTTCAGACCAGGATATAGACATGTAGCATGTCCATCATCATGGTGTAGCAAATGTCTTTATGCAAGGTAGACAGCATGCTGCATAGTGGAGGTGAGGATTGTGAAGGCTGGTATCGCCCATCCACGTATGGCCATTACCCCTTAAAGGTGATATGTGATCCAGTATTGGTGACCCCAGTGCTGTATATGCCTGTCCAATTATCTCTGTGCTCATGGATGGCACCCTGTCATGACATGGGTACCTCTTATGACTACCTAAGGGGCCTGGAGATGTCACCAAGTCAGGGAGGTGTACTGCACAGCACCATCCCTTACACAGTGTCCATAATGTTGACCACAGCCTAGGTGGTAGTTAATGGGTACAGGGATGTTCACCTAGCGGTGACAATGTTGATATCATCCATCAGAATGTGCACATATGTCACACACCTCACCCACACAGCCCATTCTGTATGTTGTTCACAACATTGACACAGCTATTGCTCATAGGTCATGGCCATTCACATCCTTACATACACAGATGCCTAACATTTGTCTGTGTGGTATGGGCTACAATAAGGGTGGAGTACAACACATTAACCCTGTTCTACTGTAGCTGGCACTGGTGTGATATGCACATGTCACTCTGGCACCTTTTGTAGTTGTGAGTCTGTCAACAGGCCACTGGTAGAACACTCCTGTGACATACAAAGGTATAATCAAACATCCGTACTGTCTTGTACATCTGCACTGCTAACATCTACAGTGATAATGGCTCATGGACATGCACACCATACTCAGCAGGGTTATAGTGCAGTGCCACCCATTATGACTGTCGTCACCACTTGTGGATTGATATTATCCAACACCCTATCTGTATTGTATGTTCATGCTAGGCACCTGTTCAGAACTTGTGAGCATGTCATGAGCTACTGATTAATATAGCACCCATTCCACACCATTTCCCACAGGTACACTGGCTGTCCTAAAATTTCCAGCTTGCTTACGGTACAACAGCTGTTGTACACACGTAACTCACATATCCTGTGAGACATGGTTGTATATACAGGCATGTCCAACTGTCACGTACCTGTGCTATTGCCTGTCTATATGATGGATATGTCATATATGTGGCAATAGAGCAATTGTCTCATGTATACATTCAATGCTCACCTCCCAACATACGACACTACAGCCTGTGGGGGATGCACTTATGCAGCCCTGCTGGGGGTAATGCTGTCACCAACCCTGACTGCACCTGACAGTCATGTGGGGATGTGTAACATTTGCAACACACCCCACTCATCACATAGTCTCACATGATCTCCACCACAGGCCACACATATGAGGACAACTTGTGTAGTATCTCTCCATACTCTGTGTAGGCACCAGAGGCAGCCCCCATCATGGAACACAACATCACCAACTTATAGCCTACAGACTCATGTGTGCCCATCACATACAGCCAATGGGGTGTTATAACATACACAACACACCAGTCATAGGTGACTCTGTAGGCGGTCACACTGCAGTTCCACACAGCAGGCTACACAAGGCGATAGTCGCTTACATCTTGCTGTCGGGTAACTGGTTCTGCAACATAACCTATGCACTCATGCCACACCTCACCACGTATGATGTGACTGTCATTCTCCATGTTAGTGTGACTGCCCTGAGATGCCACTTCACAGACTACGTGTTGAGGGACATGCAATAGCTCACCAGTCTTGTAGCTCTGAAGGTGTGGGCCAAGCCCTGGGGAGCATTATGCATTCTTCTAGACCCGATACCACTGTACAACGACTGACTATGTCACTTCAACAGTTGCCTATGCTTCTGCTGTCATTCCACAGGCATGTGGTATCTGTCCGCTTTGACTGACCTGGTCAAACACAATGCTTTGGCACAGATGACCTGCACCTGTCAGCCCTGGGAGTACAGATCACATGTAAGGCTCTTGCTGCTTCTATACTGCCTGTCTTGTACAGTTTCCAATAACAGTCACCGGCAGAATGGGAACTGGCAAGCAAGACATGGGGTCATGTGACTCAATGCTTGCATCTTCCTCTGTGATGCACGCAGGCAAGGCACACCTTATAATGCACCACTCCAATATCTCTGCAGTGACTGGGACCTGCCTCTAGGCTCTGCAGAGCACACCTGCAATGACAGGTTATAGACAGACCATACCTTTCAGGCACATACATGCACCGGCACACCCACAGCTGAGGTGTTCCCATATCCCACTATGTTGTACACACATCCTGGCTAGTTACTTAGCAAAATGCATCAGAGGTGCTCTACATGCAACTAACTGTGTCCAGAACCGCTATACACATTGTAACAAGCTACAGATTCAACAACATACCCCACGGTTACCAGACCTCATTTGTTGGTGTACTGGACAGTAGGGCTCAGACAGCTAATACTGATGTGTGACTGACACTACTCCACACTTAACTGGGATAGCCACTCAAGTACCGACACATCCGTGAGTCATAACCTCCACTCGGCTGGATCAATCCATAAACACCACCTCCAAGCCCAACATTATCCTTGACATGAACACTACTAACATGTTATTGGTGTTCCACACCTAGGGTTATCCCCTCACTGGTGGATTCCAAACATGTGCTAATCACCCTTGTTAGCCACATCCTAGCACCACACCCTTCACTGCATACACAGTACATGAGTACTATAACACCTACTACAGACGTCTTATGACAGCGGTTGTTAATGTCATGACACCCGTGCAGATGGACAATGCACATACAAACGCTGAAACATACCCCAGTGCACTTCATTAGCACGTACACGACTGCATGGATCATGCTATTCTGCACAGAGCCATGATGGTACACACCAGATAACAGACGCCACTCTGGTAGTCAAGTTCCATGAACATAATGTACAACAACAGGTGGAGGCTGTTGCACAGTGGTTTACAATCCCATGGGTGGGGTAGCTCACTGGTCAGCCTCGGTAGGGCCACGGGATCCCTCATCACATACTCCAAGACTAGCTACATAAGCATTACTGCGACACATACTGGGATGTACCACAAGGCATTATGGTGGTATATCAGTAGTCAATGGCAATACCCACATTTGCTCTCACATACAACAGTCATTTAGGAACATTACAAACCCAGGTGACGTTGGCAACATGCTGGCGGATGGATTCAATGCTAACATTACACCCTCTCACTCACTACAGGGCCACAATCCATGCAGGAACATTGCGCTGTCCCTGCAGTCACACCTACACAGTACTAACCTGCACTCTATATGTCCTGGGACACTGGCCCCATGTCACCTTCCAAAGTCCCAGGCTGTGATGTCCACAAACCTCTGAATGACATGTCTGCCCACTAGGCCACCATATTCAGTAATAGCCTTGTATCAGACATTGTGACCCCTGAATGGCACACAGCAACAGTTATCACACTCCACACAGGTGGTGCCACAATGCACGAGTGGGACTATAGTCCTACACACCTGACTGGACTGTTCTGCATGGCTATGGGGCACATCATCATGGACGTCATTCACAGAGACATTGTTGGGGTCTGGTCCTTTGATGCCACCCGGTTGGACTTGTTAGGGCCAGAGCATGGCCCCTACACCAGGTGGACTCCTTTCATACAGTTACCAGGGTAGTTGATGACGGTACGGGGGTCCACACATCTCACATTGTCCTCTCATTGCCTTTCAGCATCGTTCTCCATTCTGGTATTGACAACATACACATCCACCTGCACATCGTACCCTATGTCTCAGGATGTTATGCAATGTGGCTCATGGACAGGACACACACAATGAGGGTAGCATACCATAGTACCTACTGCATTTCAGTTACACTTGGCATACCACAGTCCTCAGTCATAGGGCCCCTCATGTTCAGTATATGCTTCCCTGAGGTACAGGCTAGCACAGAGGGACTTTCCCTGCCTAGCTTTACAAACCTCTGCATACAAAGCACCATGAGTGATCCACCAGCTGATACTGACTCCATCCATACGGGTATCACTGTGACAGTTACCTGATATGAATATCATGGCCTCAAGCTGCATGACATAAGGTGCATGAACATCACCTTTGCATTACACCATTCACCCACTGACTATCACATAGGTGGTAGTCCCCTACATACATGTCACATTGTACATGTTTGTAGTACTCACGTATGTCGCACCCACTCCTGTGGTTACCATATTGCCACTGTGGCATGGATATCCTTCTATGTGGCCACACTTATCTGTACTGGGTGTGTAGCTGGTACATAGGCACCCATTGTACCTCTGAACTCAAGACGTCTACACACATTCAAGGGTAAACCACCCCGTTTAAGGTGTACCTTACACAACAGCTACAGCTTTACATACCACAACATTAACACGCCATGATGTTTATTGAGCTCCGAAAGTTAAAGTATGCAGCTGAACTATGGACGCTATGTCTGTACACATTTGCATACTACATACTCAGGGGTGATCTCTGCTGAACAGACAGGGCCCATGTCCACAACAATATTAATGAATATACTCCACATACGTGACATAAGCAAAAGCCACTGTGAGCAACATGCTCATAGATATGTGCACACACGCAAAGATGAGTGGGATGTGCTTGAGGGTTACATTCCCAAACCAGACACTCACCATTCTTTGGAACATGAGTCCTATGTGCATCACGCAGGGACACTCAGTAGCACTGTTCATGTGATACCTCCCTTGGTGGTTGGGAGACACATGTATGCCAGGGATCACTGCAATGGCTGTACTGTGCAGAGGTGCAGGTAACACATGGCTCTGCTGTTCACAGGACATTACCCTAGAGAGGTGCCACTGGTGTGAACACTGTAGTTATGCTTACACATAGACATGCCAGACTGCATAGTACCCCACTATGAACCTGTGAAGCTATTACATGTCCTTTGTGCATGGTTACTTGGTAGCCCTTCCATTTAGATTAGCTATCATGCTATTACAATGTCCCATGCCTACAAGCCATATGTATCCTGTTATTGTACATGCCAATAGACGATACCTTTGGTATGCATGATATGCCTGTTATGCTGTGTAGAATATCTGACATATCTACCTACAATACTATACATTACACATATTTTACATAGTATCCCATAATGCAAAGCATACTTGCACAGCGGGACCACCTTAGACATGTCATTGTGGTTATATGCCCATACACATGCCTACTGTGACAGTATATCAACATATACTATTCCCTGCTATGGCACGTACTTGTTGGACATACCCTACCACTGACGGCGGGTTGTATGGAATTGTTCTGTTTAAAGCCCTCATGTAGCATCCCTTATGGTGTCTGTGATGTGTACCTTGTGGCCCACTGCTGGACGCACAGTTTCTACAAGCGTTAGTATGCTCAGCAAGACATCACTACATAAATACCTTTTAATTAATGCAAACCAGGCTATACCTACAGTAAATAATTAATACAAAACATGCTATACATAAACTTACATACCGTGTGTTCTACATACCTTGTTATCATTCTGGACTTTTGTCTCTATCTCTCTCACACTGCTTAAACAGGTATATGGTATGAGCATATGGTTTGAATGTCTGGCAAGTCATCCTTATATACGTCGATACCTTTAACATGTGGTTTCCTGCCGCCAATTGGTGTTCCTGAGTGACTAATTACTTGCACATCAGCTGTGCAGCTACTCCATTCACCAATTACGCGGCAACAGTGGGGTATAATTGAATTCTCCACTTGGGCTTTGCCCATTTGCCCTGCCTTCGAGGAGATGGCCTGTATTGTGTTTTGTTGTGTGTAATTGCAACTGCTATGTGTACAGACAAGCATACTTTGGATTCATGTCCCCCATGGATTGTGTGTGACAGCTAGAGTATGTGGTTCAACATGTGGGTGTACCTGTCATCCCAACTGTCTGATAACGGAATATTGCAAACAAAACCTGTAACATCGCCGTTTGTTCCATTATACAACGGCTACAATTTTGCATGGCGCCTTTAATTGTGTCTCTCACAAGGTATGTTGACGGTTCTGCAGATGTAATTGACTGACTGGATGTTTGTACTGTTATTACAGTCTGTATTGCTATAATTTCTAGTGTGGGGGATGTCGGTGGGTGTACATAGCATATACAGGTTTGTGGGGCTTGCATTTCTACATATTCCACATGTATGTGTGTGGGCTCCATCCCTAATTAAAGAGCTATCAGTTAGTAGACTTATGTTACGGGATTTTACATTGGGCCATTGTTAATTGGTTTCTATATAGTATGCAGGTGAGCTTGATACTTCCATACCTCCAGAATTGCATCGATATGTAAAGGGATATGTCTAAATGACAGCTATCCCATGTATTTCTGTCCCAGATATTTGCAGCCATTGCGGTTGTGTTGGTAACAGAACTTCTTTGCCATGGGTTGCCACCTTTTCATATGGCCATTGTTGGACACTTGCGGGACACACAGCGGTGTTTACAGGCCGACACATAGCCATGGTCAGTACACAGGAAAGCACATACGTTTATCCTCAATACATACCTATTGTTGTGGGACTTTGGCTACTTATCATATTGCATGTAACATTTACTTTTCTTACATACAGGCATAACTATTTAATACAACTATTACATAATATATGGGACATATTAATGTCCTACAATCTCAGAAATTTGCCCTTTGTAATGTTTTATGTCAGGACACACCTGCCCAGGGAGGGGCTGTCCCTCCTAATGTGGGACAGGTGGTAACCGTATGCCTACAGCTAACTATACCCACACCTACCGTAATGATCTACCTCCGAGTTGGCACTAACAGACCCATGATGCGGACACACACACACACACACATTACAGTCACACAGAGATGCACATGGCACCCTCAACACACACATGCATAGATGACGGCACTCACAAACACAGTTGAACACAGTACCTACGTGGACCGCAACACCGGCAGAGGTAACTAAATGTCCCTTCATATCGTCATACTATTACTCACGGTTGTACTGTTCCGGTACTGTGTTCTTTCGGTCTTTCAGCCTCGTGGGTACGCGTGTCGGTATGTTACTCATTCCATAGTTGGCGGTATCCTATTAATTTGAACCTCCAAGGTGTTATGAATGTCATTGACCTATCTATATATATTTGCAGATATCATTGCATCTGTATATATCAACATATATCACTCTATCACCCTTTCTATCTGTATTATATATATGTATGTATGTGTACATACATACAGATATATATATATATATATATATATATATATATATATATATATATATGACAGGGAAAGTGACAGGCAAGCTACACCTTTCACTGTGTACTTGTCGGTGTATACTGTTTCCTGGACTCCGCACGTTTGTGTCTATACCTGTCACATTACACACCTGCCATAGGTTAGGGTTACCAGCTGTCCCACTTTGTGAGGCACAGTCCCTCTTTGGGCAGTTGTGTCCTGCAAAATATTTGTAAACATGGCAAATGTCCTGAGATTTTAGGACATACTTATTTCCTATAGTTTATGTAATAGTTGCATAAAACAGTTATTCTGTATCTGAACCACCTATATGTTATAGAAACAGAATAAGTAAGTAAACATTACAAGAATAAGCTTTTATCTAGGCAAAACAGCGAAGTTCTGATTTTCGTACTGGCCGGGTGTATGTATCAGCCTGCAAACATCTGACGTATGTCCCACATTGGTCATTTGAAGATGTGGCAAGCCTACCATAGGTACATCTTGGCTAGCAATAGTGTTAGGTGATTCTATACATGATTGCGTGTTCTACTCCTGGCAGTGGTCATTTTACCCTTCAGAGCAGGCGCTATTAGTACAGGGGTGAATAATGCTGGATTCACCTGTTCTGGACATCATTGACCGTGATCTGCGCGATATTCGGAGAAGCTTATCCCTGTTTCGCGCATATCCGTATAGTCATATTTAAACATCACTTACCAGCAGTGGGCAACGCATATTCCCACTAACCAGTAAGTAAAAGAAAGTAAGGCAGAACACTGCTATAAAACGTAATGCTTTTATTAAAATGCAAATATCCAAGGTTAGCGCTTTCGGGATAAAACCTTTCTTCAGACACAGTAAAATCTCATCATACATTATTTAAAATATCCACCAGCCAATGAGCTACTAGTAAACTACCCGCCTTTTTTGTAGTGCAGGTTTTAAAGGGACCATGTCATTAAGACCAGGGCTCCTATGAGCCATCAATTGTAAAATCCATCGTGATTCCAGGGATTCTGTGATTAATTTAACATCACCACCTCTATTATTCATTGTCACATTAGTTATGGCCTTAAAAAGAAAGGTATGGGTAGGGTTTAATTCAATATGCCTATATAGTGCATTATGCTTGTCCTTATTCCTAATACTGGACAGGTGCTGTAGCACCCTTACCTTGATCATATTATTTGTCTTTTCTACATAAAACCCTGTGCATTGTATGCACTCAGCTATATAAACCAAATTTATTGTCCTGCAAGTGGCTCTAGCCTTAAAACTAAAGGTTCGCCCATTACTTGGTTGAATGAAAGTATCGTCCTTATTAATGTGTGGACAAGCTTTGCAGGCTCCACAAGGTATGGTACCTATATTTACTTTAAATGGTCTTTCTATGGTAAATCCCCTCTCTTTACATAATATGTCCTTAAGGTTCTTGTTGCGCCTATACCCAAAAATGGGACGTGGACCAACAATCTCCCTCAACTTGGTATCACTCCTTAGGATATTCCAATTTTTGTGTACAATGTCCCTAATATCACCTATATTGCTACTATAGGTGAAGTATACCTTCGGACATTCTGTATTAACATGGGGCGTTTTAGGTACTTTCATTTCACTTTGTGTGCATCTGAGCCAAGGCTTATATCTATCCACCCTTTTAGATTTACTATTATTCATGGTCTGATCAATCAAATATTCTTTATAACCTCTATCCAAAAAAACAATGTTTCAAACCTTCCATTTCTTTTTCAAATTGTGTGTCATCTACACATATCCTTGAAGCCCTGCATGCCTGTCCCTGAACAATGTTCGCAAACATATATCGAGGGTGCATGCTATCAAAACTAAGCATGCTATTCTTCCAGCATTCCTTCCTGTAAATGCTGGAAACTAAGCCCTCATCAGTCCTAGTGATGCAGACATCTAAAAAATCCATTTGAAAATCAGAGTACTTCAAGGTGAATCTAAGGAAAGTAGTAGTGGAATGCAAATATTCCACAAAACTTACCAAAGAGGGAATGTTGCCCTTCCAAAAAACAAACACATCATCAACAAAACTCATATAAGCCCCTATATATTTCATCCAGTGCTGATTGCGAAAAATGGAGTCCCTTTCCCAAAAAGAAAGGACCAAATTAGCATAGGTGTTAGCACAGGGGGTGCCCATGGCCACCCCCTGTGCTTGCCTATAGATCTGCTTAGCTCCAATGAAAATGTTGTTTTCTAGAACTAGGGTCAACATATTTTTAATTAAAGAAATTTTAGCAGGTTGTTCCCCCAGGTCGTGTAATTAATTAGTTTTGATAGCATGCACCCTCGATATATGTTTGCGAACATTGTTCAGGGACAGGCATGCAGGGCTTCAAGGATATGTGTAGATGACACACAATTTGAAAAAGAAATGGAAGGTTTGAAACGTTGTTTTTTGGATAGAGGTTATAAAGAATATTTGATTGATCAGACCATGAATAATAGTAAATCTAAAAGGGTGGATAGATATAAGCCTTGGCTCAGATGCACACAAAGTGAAATGAAAGTACCTAAAACGCCCCGTGTTAATACAGAATGTCCGAAGGTATACTTCACCTATAGTAGCAATATAGGTGATATTAGGGACATTGTACACAAAAATTGTAATATCCTAAGGAGTGATACCAAGTTGAGGGAGATTGTTGGTCCACGTCCCATTTTTGGGTATAGGTGCAACAAGAACCTTAAGGACATATTATGTAAAGAGAGGGGATTTAACATAGAAAGACCATTTAAAGTAAATATAGGTACCATACCTTGTGGAGCCTGCAAAGCTTGTCCACACATTAATAAGGACAATACTTTCATTCAACCAAGTAATGGGCGAACCTTTAGTTTTAAGGCTAGAGCCACTTGCAGGACAATAAATTTGGTTTATATAGCTGAGTGCATACAATGCACAGGGTTTTATGTAGGAAAGACAAATAATATGCTCAGGGTAAGGGTGCTACAGCACCTGTCCAGTATTAGGAATAAGGACAAGCATAATGCACTATATAGGCATATTGAATTAAACTCTACCCATACCTTTCTTTTTAAGGCCATAACTAATGTGACAATGAATAATAGAGGTGGTGATGTTAAATTAATCACAGAATCCCTGGAATCACGATGGATTTTACAATTGATGGCTCATAGGAGCCCTGGTCTTAATGACATGGTCCCTTTAAAACCTGCACTACAAAAAAGGCGGGTAGTTTACTAATAGCTCATTGGCTGGTGGATATTTTAAATAATGTATGATGAGATTTTACTGTGTCTGAAGAAGGGTTTTATCCCGAAAGCGCTAACCTTGGATATTTGCATTTTAATAAAAGCATTACGTTTTGTAGCAGTGTTCTGCCTTACTTTCTTTTACTTACTGGATTTGGCTGTTGGTGTCTGGCAGGACTTTGGCATTGGCACAGGATTTTGCTTTGTTTATATTCCCACTAACGTGTGCTAAACATGATCTGATGACCTGCGTCTGACATGCATTACTCATGCCTTCGGGATTACGTTACATCCCTTGCAGGACATGGGACCAGGAACATGCATGACGGTCACTGCATTTAACACATGGACATCTGGGATTTGTACACGTGTTATGTCATTTTGTACGTGGAGTATACTACGGCTGTTACACCATACTGCACTCACATAGGTAACTCAGTTAGTTTACATATTGATGAGTCCAGTTAATGGTTTGTCCATGTGATGTTTACTGGATGTGCTCCGGCATTGGGTATGTATATCACAGTGAGCCACACACAATACTGTGCTACACCTTCAAACGACAGTAGGTGGAGCATGCTGGGGTGATGAATACCTGTCATGGGTACAGCCCATGCCTTGACACAACATCCATGATTATATTATGTGGAGCCCCTCATTAATGCAGCAGGGACTCTGTGCTGAGT
Organism: Protopterus annectens; assembly: GCF_019279795.1. NCBI lineage: Eukaryota > Metazoa > Chordata > Ceratodontiformes > Protopteridae > Protopterus > Protopterus annectens. The sequence continues at coordinate 827,651,942 of NC_056739.1, forward strand.
GTGTGCAGAACAGTGCTTACACACATGTGCTTCTGCAATTGCCTCTGCTCCACTAAGCGACAGTTGGTTACTCGATGTTGTGGCGACAGCGGACACTGTTTGCCCCGTTTGGTGTATGGCCTCTGACAATTGGCCATGTACCTATCGATGTACCTGGGAACCTATACACACAGCACCACCATATGCTGATAGGCGCATGTACTGTTCAGGTGTTGACATTCTGTGTTCCAATAGCTGTTGTGTGTACAATGTTTGAGGGCTGCCTATGTAGGATTCACACAGTGGGCCATCTATACATTACAATCTACAGGTGGTCGTGTTTGTGTGCCTTCCATTTTACTGTGTGTGCAGGTGGAGAGGTGTGTCAGTCCATAGGGGCCTACACTGTCAGAGTATGTGCTATACGTTCCCTCTATGCCAAGGCATAGGCATATTGGGCATGCCTCTGCCTGCCTACTGGGGCTGGCACAGTGTGTTCGTGGTCTGAATCCCTCTATGCCTGTGATGGCCTTAGCAATTGCGGTGGGCTATGAGGGCCTTCACCATTTTGTCCCTTCTGCAGCTGTTTCCGCAGGATCATATTATGTAGCATGGCACAAACTATGACGATGTGGGCACATGTGCCTGGAGAGTACTGCAAGGCTCCACCAGATGTGTCCAAGCACCGGAACCGTGATTTCAGCATCCCGAACATACGGGCTATGATGATTCTGGTTTGTGCGTGTGCCTCATTATGGCGTTCTTGCATGGGTGTGTGTGCATTTCTGATGGGAGTCATCATCCATGGCTCCAGTGCATAGCTAGCATCCCCCACAAGGTGGCCAAGTGGGATGTCCCCCCTGACAAATACCTGATACAGCTGTGATGCATGCCAGATATGGGAGTCATGGTAGCTTCCAGGGCTGCCAGCACACACATCCATGATAATGCCCTGGGCATTGCACATGACCTGGCAATTGATGGAGTGGAATCCCTTGTAGTTTATGTAGCACCTACCATGCTCACTGGTGTCTGACTTGATTTGTATGTGCATGCAGTCTATCGCACCCAGTACCTCCGGGTAGTGTGCCACACGGTGGAAGTGACACATATTGCTGGCCAACTCCTCTTGAGTTCGGGGGAAGTATATATGCTCATTGGCATGTGGTAACATGGCATCCAGGAACTGGTGTAGTACCCTGGATGCTGATGCCTGTGAGATCCCCATTCTATCTCCAGTTGGCCTTTGAGAGGTACCTGTGGCTAGTATTCACAAGCTTACACATACCTTCGTGTCCACTGGGATGGGTTCCCCTCTGTTGTTTCTGGTTCTCAGGCGTGGCCGGCACAGCTCCACTATTTGCTGTAAGATGTCCCTGTCCACCCTGTAATGCTCTACTATCTCCAGATCATGTAGCCCCTGGTAGGTTACCCTTGGTCTGAACACTCTTCTTCTCCTCCGGGGCCTGCGGTGGTTGTCGGCATCATCCTCCACAATACCGTCAGTCTCTAACACATGCTGATGAATCACAGCTATAGCAGCTCCCAACATGTACATTTTAAAAGTTCCCCATGTGTTTACACCTATGGTGCAGTGTTTGGGAATACACAGGTGTGTGTAGGATGCTTTCACACTTTATACTATTGCGCTGTGAACACCAATGATGTCATAGGGTGTGTCTGTACGATCGTAGCTACAGGGTATCTTATGCGTTTTACTACCGGAACTACTATTGTGGTGCCTTTGGTGTTGAATTACATTTGGCTGCCGTGGATTACCTCTTGACCTTCCCTTTACATTTCTGCATGTTCCACCTACCATTTTGTGACATGCATCCAACAGCCTGTTTTCATTTATACTTTCCTAGACCTGGCTTATCTTGCATAATGTGTGCTATTGCTGGTCTACTGTCGGTTTGCTTTGCTCTGCTATGACAGATCTCCTATCTTTGCAATCCAATGCCTCCCCTCCTTTCTTTGCATTCCAATGCCTCTCCTATCCTGTTTTGCAGGTTTCTGTGAACAGACTTGTCAGCTGCCGTCGATTGGCCGCCGTGAGTTGATTGGTGTTAATTGCTCATTAATACTCCAGTTACCCTACTTCAGCATTTCCTACTTTTCTTCCCCTGACCTTCTTGTTTGTGCTATTGTTCGCGGCGCGTGCATCCACTTACCAGGTTTCGGGCACGTTTTCATCCCCATACACATGCGCTTTTGGGCACCATGTGTGCTCTCAGCTAAACGATTCTATACCTTCCTCCCCACCCCTGTCATGCAGCTTTGCTTAGCAACTGCCAGGCCAGGTTTGCATTGCTTCAATGTGCTTACTGCTATGGTGGCATACCCCTCTGCTGATGTCATGTATCTCCTCTGAGCCACTCCTCGGTGTTATAGCGCTGTGCCGTATGGTACAACCTTCATCCGACGGGAAGTTTGTGATTCAGTATTATCTGCCTCATTTGCATGGCATTGACCACTAATTCATAGTTACAGCGCCAAACACTGTCACAGGCCCTTAGCAACCCTTGCATCTTGGTTGTGGTGTTCCATGCCTACCATTGCATATTATGGTGTAAACCTGATTTGTATTATGGGCGGCGCAGTGGTACAGCAGTTAACGTTGTCACCTCACAGCAAGAGGTTCACCGGTTCGATTCTCGGCTGGGGTGCCTTCTGTGTGGAGTTTGCATGTTCTCCCTGTGTTCGCGTGGGTTTCCTCCGGGTACTCCGGTTTCCTCCCACATTCCAAAGACATGCATCTGGAGCATTTCTCCCCGGGCCTCCACTGAAAACAGGCTCTGTGGAACCTAGTCGGACTTTCCCGGTCAACAAATCATAAATAAATAAATAAATAAATATTACATTGCGATTTTATGACATTTTTATATAATTTCTTTATGTTCCTGTTTGCGCACACATGCCCTGCGGTTGTACTGTGCGTTACTGTGGACATGACATTAAATGTTTTTTAGATGTTGTGCATCTTTTCTTATGCCATTGGCTGTGTATTTAGCCATTGGCATATGTTAACTCTGTAATACATGAGTCTGGTCTGCTTCCGTAGCTCCGATGTTCTGTTTGGGAAAATGTAAACCGTGTTTTTTGGATTACATTTCCGTGGGCTTACGCTACGCCTGTACCACTTCATGATTCGCTATCTGCCTTCATTTGCATGGTGCGACACTGCACATGGGGTGATTAGCATACCTATGCCAAGGGCTGCGCAGTTCTGGTGTACGCTTGTAGTGCACGTGGAATTGGATCGTACCTGAATCTCTCGATGGCCATATTTGGCGTTATTCCGCCTATGCTACGCCTGCGCCTGGCGAAAGCTTCATGAATCCCGGGGATTATCTCTTCATGAATTATCCTTCAGGTAAATTTTTGTAAAAAAATGCCTAGAAAATATTTTCCATCTGAGGTACTCCATTATAATAATTTTCACAGGATGTTACTCCCTTCTGTAGAAAATTGTATTAACCAGAATTGCTATTTTCAAACAACCATTTCAGTCATGGAAAACATGAAAGACACTGGTCAAATCTAATATTTAGACCTGCAAGTGGAACAAAATGTTTGCTTCTCATCCCTCTACCAGAAATGCGCTGCTTGCTTCAGAGACTTTAAATCATGTGCTGATTCATTTTGTTGATTGGCATTAATTCCATAGTAATTGGATGTGAATCTTATGAACACTTTCTAGCCGCTTACTGCCAGAGCAAATAAAAATGCTGATAACTCAGGGGAAATCTGGAAACAAACCTTGTTAGAATCTTAAACTGTATAATACAGAATTGCTTTGTTTGATTAGAAGTATAGACCACATGAATGATTTCAGTGATCAAATAACAGAAGTGCCTCATCTGCGTCTTTTTTGCTTTGTACCTTATCATATTGCAAAACTGCATTTCACAAGTTATAGTTAGCACAACATTCCACTTGTATATTATATATATATGTTTGTGTGTGTATATATATATATACATATATATATATATATATATATATATATATATATATATATATATATATATATATATAATGTGTGTGTGTTCATCTTTGCATGCTAAAAGCTTAAACTGAATAAAATATAATGGAATCAATAGTATTTAAATGATAATTTAACTGACCACAAAGTATCCATCTTTATCAGCAATGTTTTATGTATATTTTCTACCTTAATTCTTTTATCTTTTTAAATACTTTTTTAATATGCAGTAGCCAAATTTGCTGTTTACAGAAATAAAAGTTTCTTTATTTTAGAAATATTCTGTATTGTATTTGGTTCTTTCTATTCATCATCTCTTCAGGGAAGTTTAACAAAAATGTGCCAGAAATGAAAGAGCTGGAAAAGAGCACAGTTATATCAATGCACTCCGCATGATTCAAACTCTCGCCTACATTTTGCCAAGGTCAGTGCTGCAGAAATGTTATCAAAGCAAACAAAACAGATGAAACCTGACTTAACTCTAAAATCAGAAGAATTTTCTGGCAGGGGTAATGTCAGCTGGTATTTGGAAATAAGTGCAGTCTGGAAGGGTCAGTCAATGAAAACAGGACAAAAGGCTCAAGCAAAGCAGGAGAATTCATCTTGTAATCATGCAGCATCTCAGCAGGTTTTACATTAACTTTGGATGCCCGAAGAGCAAGGTGGATCTCTTTGTTTTTGTCTGTTTGATTCTCAGTCCAGATACATTTAAGTGCAAATTCCTGTGCCAACACTATAGTGCAGTAAATATGCCTGTTGTGCTTTCCTTTGGTAGAGCTGCAAAATAATTACGTCATCTGAGCATTCTTGTGACACAGCTCAGACAACAATGTTTAGTTTGGGGACTGTTAAACAAGCTTCCATGACATCTGTTCAGAGTAAGGGAAAATACTGCTAAAAAAGCAACTTAAAATGACCATTATTAAAACTGGATGAAAGTACTTTGTATAACTCAGTGTTTCACTCCATGTTTCTTTTAGCCAGTTACTACTATAGCATTTTGTTGCACAAGTGTATTATGTAAACTATGCCCCCTTTTTCAAACATTTCTGTACATGTGTGTGTGTGTGGGGGGGGGGGGGCACAGGCAATACTCTTTAAAGACAAAACACATCTTACAGATCATATCACATGCATAACTATACAGTGATGCATTCTGATGCATTATTCCAGTCATTAATCATTTGAAAATCAGTGAATTTCAATAATGATGGAAACTGTGTCAATTTAATTTGATTGATAACATTCTGATAGTCTTCCATAATGCAGTCCATCCTAGTGCTAACTGGTAATGTCTTTCCTATATTGCTAAAGTAATGGTCTGAAAATACTTTCAAGTAAACAGTCTTACCATTTATACCTGTACTTCATTTGAATGTTGGGGTCTATCAACTTCAGAAAGATTTTTAAGTCATACTTCACTTTAAGTATTTACCTGTAACTGCATATTACATGGCTCTGCTGTTGGCATTGCCACTACAGATCCTGATTACATCTGTTTTAACTTCGGTTGCTCCAACGATTTATTTGAATTCTGAAGTAAGTCCTACAAACCTAATAAGTACACTAGACTTTCTCTAATTCACTTTTTTCTGATAGATTGGTTGCTTGCCTATTTTTATATGTCAGGAATCAAATTCTACTGAGAATAGAAGGGCCACTATCTTTCCTCATATAACATCCAATAATACAGTTCACTCTTTTCTCCATCCCTCCCTCATCCTGCTTTCCATTCTCTGAGACCCAATATCCCTTTTCATTAATAGTGTATAAGATCCGATTCACATGATGCCTGAATAAGAAATGACACTTCGCCTGCCCATAAATCCTGCCAAATGCCTGCAGCGAACACATAATGGACTACATTTAGTATCCCTAGTCCTCCATATTGTTAGATCTCATTATTTTATTACTGCTGATTCTCAAGTGCTTTGATTCTTATAGGTGATTCAAAATAATACTCTGAAATGTCTAAGGAGATTTGTTAAATGCTATTTGTGGAAGATGTGTGAAAAAGTCCAGTTTTATATTTGCATTGAATAACTTGTATTCTTCTCAAAAATACAATTTCTTCTCTAGTGTACTACCATTACCTGATGTTTAGTTAAAATGTGTCTCAGACTGAGATCTACAGTCTTATTCAGGTGAGAATAGTTTTCCCTTACAGTTTAATTCCTTCAGCTTTATGCTCATATAGTTACATTGCTTTACTACTTACGAGGTGCCACTGCTTCCTCATTGAAATCCTCTAATCATGTTCTATTGAAATGGGAGATCAATGTTTTACAAAGGATTAGCTTTAGACCAGATAGTACTGAGAATTCATCTGTGATTTAATATCCTACTACGATCCTCATGGCTTCACGTAAACAAATCACATAATCATCCACTAACCATGCAGACATCAGATTATCCAAACTTGGGACATGGATAACACTGAATCAATTGTCTTTTATGCAAGAGGATGACATTCTCACAACTAGCTTAAGTAATAAAAACAATCCAGACCAACCTTGAAGAATGACGCAAAACTCAACATTATTTGAGCAGGCTATACCAGTGGAAAATCTGTGGGTCTACAACACAGCACTGTGCACTTGTTAAACTTTTAAGGCAATCTAACGTTTTTCACAACCAGCCATAAATATCCCCAACTCATCATGTCAAAGACCTACTAGAAATCCAAGAAAACTGCATAATAAGAATGATTCTACTCTCCTGTCAATCTCTGAATATTCAGCCATAATCTTATAAGATCAGGATCCCTTGCCTATGTGTTGTCAAGGTTGGAAATGTGTGCTCTGTCCTATTTAACAGCATTTTAGCAACAGTGGCAACAAGGACATTAGCCAATAATTATTAGTATGCAATGTGTTTCTATCCATCTTGGGAATAAAATAGTTTCAATCCTTATTGTGGTAAAGCCTGGAAAATACCCATTCTGTTTCACTATATGTAATAATTACCATAAATGATTAAGTGGGCTGTATTGTATTTAAAATGATAGAAACCAGCTGTTGGACCATTTGTCCCAGGTGTCTCCTCTTGGTAAAAATCTTTACAGTTTTGAAAATGTCCTACTTTCTAACAAGGGACTGTTTGTCCCATCTTCTAAACTCGGCTTAAATGTTTCAAAGTTTCCAATTGCCATAACTTTTAGTCATCTGAAATGAGTTAGCATTAGCCCTTTTGAACATACCATTAATTCTAATTGGTTCTCACATTAGCCTAATGGAACTGTCTTGAAAAGTGAGTATCGCTAAGTGGTTTCACTACTCCTTAAACCTAATCAGACTTCTTCTGACGAGGTAAAACCTGTAGCCAAGTAAAATGTTTCATACACATTTCAGTTCTCTTATACTATACATAATTTGTTTCAGGTGACACTATCAAAAGCTGTCCTTATCCTTGCAAACTCTAGTCATATCATCATTTTTTTCTAATCTGCTTTGTTACTTTTTTGTAGCCAGTAATCTATCTTACCTGCTCATGTTTTTAACCTTTTATTAATTTTTTGCCCATTTTCTGCTATTAGCCACAAATCATTATTAGTTATCTTGTATTCCCTTCTACTCTTTCATTTAATCCTTCCAGAAATTATATATTTACTTCTATAGAAAGAGGAGATAAAAAATGATTGCTTTAAAAATAATGGGCCAAATTTCAACTGGCATTTATTATTTTAAATCTAAATGCAAACATCTAAAGACTAATTGGGCTATGGTCAGAAATAGTAATTGTGAGTATGCTCTGTTCTGCAACAAAAAAATTAGCAATTGGAATGTAATTCACATCAAATCTGCTACTTACTTTTGTTGAAATAGAAAGAAATCTAAAAAGCTGTTTTCTGCGGATGTAATGCTCTTCACATATCTATTAAATCAAATATTTAATCAGTCATTTTAATAATCTTAATACACTATGGAACCCTTATTTCCCTGTTTGTATTCAATCTATTGTGGGCTCAAAACTGCAGTGAAAAGCCCTCGTATTATACTACTTTATGCTGAAAAGACTTCAAAGATGGCCTTGCATATACAGTACCTTCCTCTGCTGTGTTTTTCATGACACCTTTCCACCATCACACTCAATGGTCAGCTAAGTCAGTGTTTTACACTGAACACTTATCTGAAAGCTCAGCAAACTGTGGTTTACATTTTCCAGTCTCCTACATTCTTAGAACTTGTAACATTATGCATCTGCTGAAGGCAAAAATCAAACTTTGATGGAGTTAGAGAGATGGAACACTCTGTCAAGGCCATCTACCTCTTTTGTAAACATAGTGTGTTATGCAGAGAGAAAATTAATCAGAACATAATCTTTTAAGAGAAAAAAAGTTGAAAACAAATATAATTTCTGGCTCTCTAGCACATGTGGAAACATTGACTATATCCCACTGACTCAGATTTTACTAAAAACTATCATAGATGTTATTTGAACTAGTCATAGGAGGATGAAAATAAGTCCTGCATAGATTCTTGCATTTATTTATACATAATCCTTTTATATAATGCCCGTTCGGAGTAAATGCTCCTGCCAAAAAAGCCAGACACAGAAATATAAAATAAACCCAATATGGCTGGAGCGACACACAGTAGGTTATCAAACAGTTCATCTAATATCCACAAAACATCAATAATCCAAATTATCCAGCAAACTGGTTGAAGTGGTAGAAACGAGGACACGTATAAATCCACAATGAACCATAAGCTTTAATTAGATAACACATAGATGCAGGTTAGCGCTTTCACCATACGGCTTCTTCAGACCTATTAACGCAATAAAAACACTCAAATTTAAATATAAGAAATTGGCGGGAAATACATACTGTCTTAAAGTGCCTGCTCTGAAACAGGTACATAAATATGTAGACTCTCTAAAACTTTAAAATCATGATTGCTTTCATACATATAATAACATCAACTATGATAATACTAACAACATATAAATGCACATATAAAAAAAAAATCTCAAAAAGCCTTCTGTGTGTATATTATATGTTAAAAAGTAATAAATAAAATGTATATATACGAAAAAATTAAAAAATCTAAATAAGGCATATATATACATATACACCTATAAAGCTATATATATGTACATATGGAGACATATCAATATACATATATGCTCAAAAATAAATAACTCAAGAATAGTTCAAAATGCATGAACATCATAACCTCTCAAATATTAATACATATATATCATCATCACTTCCACTACAAAAAGAGATGGTGCGATGTCAGTCACCATCATCTAAGTGAGTTATCTAACCTCAATATCTCATAGTTATAATCCTCACTAATACCTTTTAAAAGCCTGATATTGATGAATATCAAGCTCTCAACCCTCTTAACTTAAGGAAAGGTTTAATCGGTACCTTGCCATTAAGACCTGGATGTAAATCGGACCTCAATCTCATGATCCAAATGGTTTCTCTAACTTCAGTATATGTCCTAATATCACCCCTCTAGAATTCAGGAAGACCTTCTCTACTATCTTAAATCTAAATGTATGTGACTCCCCATTTTCAGCCACATGTTTGGATAGAGCATTGACCTTAGAAGCTATTCTAATGTTATACATATGCTCACGCATCCTATCTCTTAAACTCCTATTCGCTTTCCCTATATAAAACATGTCACAGGCTTCACAGGAAGCTAAATAAATTACATCCGTAGACATACAATCCCCTTTTACCCTAAACGTATATGATGTCAAACTAGAGGGGTGCATATAAATTGGATCTGGATCAATCAAATTGCAAAAATTACAATGACCACATGGTAACGTACCATAAATTGGCTCTATTTCACTATCTGGTGTCCCCTTAGGATAGCAGAGTAGCCTCTTCAAATTCTTTTTATTTTTATAAATAAACCTGAGGGCTGTCCCTACAACTTCCTTGACATCTGGGTCCACTAATAAAATGTACCAATGTACCTTGATCACATCCTACCCTGACTGATGAGATTAGAACTGTGAATGTTGTTGATGTCAATCAGTTAAATTCAGATACCTCACAGACTCAAGAATCAGTTGTCAGGAAGAAGGTCTTTATGACCTTTGATCCTGGCACGGGCCCTGGAGGGGATACTAAGGGTACCCAAGGAGGAGGTGGAGCCTCCACTGCCAAAGTTTATGACATTAGGCACCCTTTCCCCATCAGGTTCGAACACAGGGAAGGAAGAACACGTTCGACAAGCAGATGGAGACAGAAAAGGAAATTATCTTTAGATCGTCTCCCGAATCACAATATCAAGAGGATGTGGGAAGGGAAGGGGACGACATAATCTTCAATATCTCATCCCATAACCTTATAGTAGAAGAGAAAGCTGTCTTATCTAGAGGCCTTTCATTTATTCCTACCACCTACAGTAATTTTGAGGAGACTTTACGAGATTTTAAGCTCTTTGTTCATAATTTATCCTTAAAAACAGAGTTTAAAGACAATAGTGAGAGAGTAGATGTCCAGTGTTTTAGGAAGCCCAGTACCTATGTACCCCCTTTGCACCCCCTGTTAGCAGCCTATAGTAAGATGGTCGAAGATGATTTGTACAGAATGAGAGATACCATAGATAGAAAGAGGAAAGGTAGGAATAATTTGTCCTTTCCACAGAAGGAAGCCTTGCATAGGTTACATAATGACCACACCATAGTCATAAGACCGGCTGATAAAGGAGGTGGAATAGTGGTCATAGATGTACGAGAATATCATGACAGTATGACAGAGATGTTGAATGACATTAGGTTTTATACCCCTATAGATCTAGAGATGATCAATGGCTTTGTTGATAGAATACATCGTATGCTGGATGATTTGGTTAAGAGCCGTGTGATAGATGTACAACTATGCAAGTCATTGGATGTGATTCATCCACTTATTCCTGTCATCCATGGTCTTCCTAAGATCCATAAGAACAGAAAACATCCCCCTCTCAGACCTATTGTTGCTGGGAGGGGTTGGTCTACTGAACCGTTCTCTATTTATATAGAAAAATTACTTAGGCCAGTAGTTGATGTTAATGTGTTTATTTTGAGAGATACCAGACAGCTCTTGTTGGACCTTTATGATTATATGAGGGGAGCACCTGATGACCAGAATTATATTTTTGTCACCATGGATGTTTAATCGTTATTTACGGTTATCCCAAATAATGAAGGGATAGAAATGGTGGATAGTTATCTTAGGAGGCAGTCAGGAATGGATGAGTTAAGGATTGACTTGCTAATGACTTTTTTAGAAGTAGTTTTAGAATTTAATGTGTTCTGCTTTGAAGGACAATGCTATCTTCAGAGGGATGGCGTAGCTATGGGCACATCTTGTGCCAATAGCTACGCCAACCTCTTTATGGCAGAATGGGAGAACAGGTTCTTGTTTCAGACACCTAACTATGTGAGATCAGTGTCATTCTATAGACGCTTTGTTGATGACCTGTTCTTTTTGTGGACAGGAGCACCAGATGATCTGAGATTATTCGTCAATGAGATGAATTCTTTTACAGAATACCTCAAATTCAGCTTTGAATATTCCATGGTGAAGATACCATTTTTGGACATTTATGTTGAGAAATTAGATAATGGATTGATAAATACAGGTCTCTATAGGAAGTCATGTCATAAAAATGTTCTACTACATCATCATAGCATGCATCCAGGACATATCTATCATAACATTATAAGCGGACAGGCGATGAGAGTCTCAAGGTATAATCCAACTGACTCAGGTTTTAGGAATGAGTTAGGTGATCTGTGTAAGAGGTTCATGGCACGTGGTTATGGTATTAGTGATATAGATAGTGGAGTGGAAGGTATAGATGTATTAAGGAATGGGGTATCAGCTCCGTACTTTTCCATTCACTCAAATAATCTGGATAATGGAAAGAGTGGTAGTAATTCTAGGAATAGGCAGACTCCAGTCAAAGGAATGATGCGTGATAGGGTGGCATATCCGATATTTTATACTAAAGATGCAGGCCAAATTAAGGATGTGATCAAGGCACATTGGGACATTTTATTAGTGGACCCAGATGTCAAGGAAGTTGTAGGGACAGCCCCCAGGTTTATTTATAAAAATAAAAAGAATTTGAAGAGGCTACTCTGCTATCCTAAGGGGACACCAGATAGTGAAATAGAACCAATTTATGGCACATTACCTTGTGGTCATTGTAATTTTTGCAATTTGATTGATCCAGATCCAATTTTTATGCACCCCTCTAGTTTGACATTGTATATGTTTCGGGTAAAAGGGGATTGTATGTCTACGGATGTCATTTATTTAGCTTCCTGTGAAGCCTGTGACATGTTTTATATAGGGAAAACGAATAGGAGTTTAAGAGATAGGATGCGTGAGCATATGTATAACATTAGAATAGCTTCTAAGGTCAATGCTCTAGCCAAACACGTGGCTGAAAACGGGGAGTCACATACATTTAGATTTAAGATAGTAGAGAAGGTCTTCCCAAATTCTAGAGGGGGTGATATTAGGACATATAGTGAAGTTAGAGAAACCATTTGGATCATGAGATTGAGGTCCGATTTACATCCAGGTCTTAATGGCAAGGTACTGATTAAACCTTTCCTTAAGTTAAGAGGGTTGAGAGCTTGATATTCATCAATATCAGGCTTTTAAAAGGTATTAGTGAGGATTATAACTATGAGATATTGAGGTTAGATAACTCACTTAGATGATGGTGATTGACATCGCACCATCTCTTTTTGTAGTGGAAGTGATGATGATATATATGTATTAATATTTGAGAGGTTATGATGTTCATGCATTTTGAACTATTCTTGAGTTATTTATTTTTGAGCATATATGTATATTGATATGTCTCCATATGTACATATATATAGCTTTATAGGTGTATATGCATATACATGCCTTATTTAGATTTTTTTTTTTCGTATGTATATACATTTTATTTATTACTTTTTAACATATAATATACACACAGAAGGCTTTTTGAGATTTTTTTTATATATGCATTTATATGTTGTTAGTATTATCATAGTTGATGTTATTATATGTATGAAAGTAATCATGATTTTAAAGTTTTAGAGAGTCTACATATTTATGTACCTGTTTCAGAGTGGGCACTTTAAGAGAGCATGTATTTCCAGCCAATTTCTTATATTTAAATTGGAGTGTTTTTATTGCGTTAATAGGTCTGAAAAAGCCGTATGTTGAAAGCACTAACCTGCATCTATGTGTTATCTCATTAAAGCTTATGGTTCATTGTGGATTTATATGTGTCCTCGTTTCTACCACTTCAACCAGTTTGCTGGATAATTTGGATTATTGATGTTTTGTGGATATTAGATGAACTGTTTGATAACCTACTGTGTGTCGCTCCAGCCATATTGGATTTATTTATTTATACATGTTACACCACAAGTTCTAGAAATTTTCACATCTGTACATATTGCACAAGTTCTACACAGATTCTCACCTCCGTAGATATTGCACAAGTTCTACACAGATTCTCACATCCATATATATTCCACAAGTTCTACACAGATTCTCTCATCCATATATATTGCACAAGTTCTACACAGATTCTCACATCCATATATATTGCACATGTTCTACACAGATTCTCACATCTGTATATATTGCACACGTTCTGCACAGATTCTCTCATCTGTACATATTGCACATGTTCTACACAGATTCTCTCATCCATATATATTGCACAAGTTCTACACAGAGTCACACATCCATATATATTGCACAAGTTCTACACAGATTCTCACATCTGTACATATTGCACAAGTTCTACACAGATTCTCACATCCATATATATTGCACAAGTTCTACACAGATTCTCACATCCATATATATTCCACAAGTTCTACACAGATTCTCACATCCGTACATATTGCACAGGTTCTACACAGATTCTCACATCCATATACATTGCACAAGTTCTACACAGATTCTCTCATCCGTATGTATTTTACAAGTTCTACACAAATTCTTACATCCATGTATATTGCACAAGTTCTACACAGATTCTCACATCTGTACATATTGCACAAGTTCTACAGAGATTCTTTCATCCGTACATATTGCACAAGTTCTACACAGATTCTCACAGCTGTATATATTGCACAAGTTCTACACAGATTCTCTCATCCGTACATATTGCACAAGTTCTACACATATTCTCACATCCATATATATTGCACAAGTTCTACCCAGATTCACACATCTGTACATATTGTAGAAGTTCTACACAGATTCTCCCATTCGTACATATTGCACAAGTTCTACACAGATTTTCACATCCGTACATATTGCATAAGTTCTACACAGATTCTCACATCAGTATATATTGCACAAGTTCTACACAGATTCTCTCATCCATATATATTGCACAAGTTCTACACAAATTCTCACATCCATATATATCGCACAAGTTCTACACCGATTCTCACATCTGTACATATTGCACAAGTTCTACACAGATTCTCTCATCTGTGCATATTGCACAAGTTCTACACAGATTCTCACATCCGTATATATTGCACAAGTTCTACACAGATTCTCTCATCCGTACATATTGCACAAGTTCTACACAGATTCTCACATTCATATATATTCCACAAGTTCTACACAGATTCTCACATCTGTACATATTGCACAAGTTCTACACAGATTCTCACATCCGTATATATTGCACAAGTTCTACACAGATTCTCACATCCGTAGATATTGCACAAGTTCTACACAGATTCTCACATCCATACATATTGCACAAGTTCTACACAGATTCTCACATCCGTGCATATTGCACCACAAGTTTTACACTACGACCTACACTTATAGCAAGATAGTAATGTACGTCACCACTAAACCTGCAGTGTATGAGTGAGCCTTCAGCCTAGTGTAGATAACTTCCATAGCTGGCTTTAGGTACGAATGAACACTGCAGTCACTGTTGGCCCCCAGTAACAGCAAATTATCTTATTTTGCTTTTTTGTTACATGTTTGTCCAACCAATACAAGCTAGTATATGATTCTGTGTACTTAATAAACTAAGTGAGTAATAAACCAGGTGAGTAATAATAACTCATCTTTGAATTTTAAAGGCGATATACATATTTCTGGTTATAGTAACAGTGTTTTGTCAAGTAACAGACTTCACAATTCATTAAATATCTTAACAGTGGCATAGTACCCTTGACTTAGTTAGATCCTGCTAGTAGGCAATGTCTCCTCTAAAACTAAAATCATAGCCAACTTTAGGCACCTGCAGTGGGCCTGTCACTCATCTTTTATTGTGCAAGGGTCCCACAAAAGCTGTGACATCTACCCTTACTCCTGTTATTATAAGGCTTATGAGCATGAGAATACGTATGATATGGCACATGAAATGGATGGCATGAAATACATGCAAACATTATTTGCACAATTTTTTGTGTAGTATTTTGCAAAATGGCTGCTTGCTGGCTAGATTACAGCAGATGGCATTACTATAATATCTGTACCAAGAAGGATATTACACACAATGTGAATTAGAATAGTAGAAAGGTACACAACAGACAATACAGATAAGCAATTAAACAGATGCTTAATATACCTCAGAAAGAAGGGTACCCATGAGAGGCAGTGGATATTAATCAAAAGACTAGTCATCAAGTTTAAATAATAAATCCATTCGCAACTGTTAATATAGTAACAAATAATATAACAGCCCAGCATAGACTGTTACATTGAGACACACTTTTGAATGGGTTGGTGGTCTCTGCTTCACTGCTGTTCTCTTCATAAGATCTTCTTTCATTGCCAGTTCCTTATTTTTTGCACATTATTCTTAATTTTTATCTTACTCCTACATATATATATATATATATATATATATATATATATATATATATATATATACACATACATTCGTGCATGAGTTAACATGCACTGAAATGATTTTACTATAAGTAGGTGGGTAAAAGGAGCAGCACTGGTGAAGGTGGTAGTGGCAGATAAGTAGTGGGAGCAGATGAGACAGATGTAGTGCTCCCCAGCCCAAGAATGGGACTCATAGCTCTTAGCCTTCTGTCTCCAGAATGTGGAAAACTACGGGGGGGAATTCAGTAATCCTCCATGTAGGATGAAGGAAGTCCTACTCGGAGACTGCCGTCTAAGAGTTAGACATCAGTGCGTCATGCATATGCATGAGGGCACGCTGACTCAACTCCCAGGCTAACACGGAGTGTGTAGGAGTGCAGGGGGCATGTCAGACTGCTGAGCAGTCCAAATATCCACGCCCCTGCAAGTGCCTAACTCTGCAAATGTCAGCAGATATGAGCGAGTCCGCTCAAATGTGTATAGCCCCAACACTACACTCCCCCACATTAAAAAGCCCTGTACAAATGAAATAAAATGTAAAACAAATCTTTTTTATTATTATTCACCATATAGCTGCCTGTATTTCCATGTGTGTGCGCGGGTGTGCCCATTGCTTAGCTACAGTTAGCAGTATAGATGTCGAAGAGGATAATAAGACACTTATATGCAAATTAAGCCAAATAGCAATAGTGTAGTGGTAGAGCCGTCGCACAAAGAGGAGGCATTCCCGGTTCGAGTCCCACCACTCCCCTTTCCATTTTCTGTAGGAATCCGTGCATAAAAATAATTCCTGACATTTACCTTTCAAATAACATTAAAATGCATCGAAATGGCCTATGTAGTAGTGAACGATATTTTAAATATATAAAAGTGAAACGGTCATACATAATAATGACTGCATAAGTAACCTACCTTAAACAATGTGAAGCACTGCTAAGCAATGTTTACCAGTATTAAGCACATTTAAGAATAATTGCCCATAGCTAAGCACTGCTTTAACTAGCGCAATAGCTTTGCACGGAGCTGCTCATCGCACCAATCAGCAGAAACTAAATATGTTTGCTCGCAGGTGTGCACCCCGCTAACTAGCGCAACATTGGGCAATGTCAGGCAACGTAGAGCAACATTGAGCAATGTTGTGCAAAGTTGAGCAAAGTCGACTAAACCCAGCCACACCCCCTACCAGTAGTAAAATTAAAACGCAATGACAGGTCTCGAACCCGGGATAGTGTACACCATCCACTAAGCCATGACAGCATTTGATGCTCATAGACTGTCAACACACATATACATATGAATCAAAGTTTACCCAGTGCTAAGCAGGTGTGCACTCAGTTGAGAACATTAAAATCCGGCCAATCACACATAAGTGCGAGAAATGAGGCATATTTAAGCTCCATAGGCAGGAATACTTGCCATAACTGGTTGCAGCTCCCATCTACAGGCAGCAATGGTGGGTGTCGGAGAGGGCTTCCGAGCACAACGGTGGGGCATTGAAGAGCCAAAACTGATGGTTTGGCTTCTTGTCCATTGTCATGATGCTAGACTCCTGCAGGGCCAGTTCCAGGGCATGGAATACAAAGTGGAGGCCTGGAACCGTCTCGCACATGAACTTACCAGTGCCACAGGCATCCCTCGGACTGGTAAGCAGGTTAGACATCATCATGCAGACCTGAAGAGACACAATGCAGGACCTACTGAACCAATGGATACAGGAGGCCCGTGGGATGAAAAATGCCCCACTACTGAGTAGGTAGCCATGGACTGAAGTATGTAAAGATTGCTAGTGTAGTTGATAGTATGGATAGGTATATGTCTCAATATCACTTCATTTACTTCACAGATGCAGGTGTCTGTGCTGCGAATCAGCAAGCCTATGCCGATAGGCTGCTAAGGCTGCACCACCAGGCAGGTTAGTAATTTTTCTGCATGTACTGTTATATAAAATAAGTGGGAGAGCCTGGCTAAAAGTGTCTCAGCCCAAAAATAAAGGTATAATAAGGCTTGAATAACTTGTCTGCATGAACTGTTATGTAAAATAAGTGAGAGAGCCTGAAAAAGAGTGTTGTAACCCATTAATAAAGGTATAATAAGTCCTGAATTATCTCTTTGCATGTATTGTTATATAGAATAAGTGAGAGAGCCAGAAAAAGAGTGTTGTAAACCATAAATGAAGGTATAATACATCCTGAATAAGATGTCTACATGCACTGTAATAACAAATAAATGAGAGAGCCACTAGAAAAGTGTGTAATGTAATTAATAAAGACATAACACCTGTAGTGTGTCCATGTCACTTTCTTTGAAATGTTGATGTACTCTTGCAGTATAGAAATAGTAGTGCTGTATTAAGTGCTGTCGACCCACACTTGAGTAGGCCCATAGAAAGAGTATGAAGGGAGTGCCAGTATCTCTTAAGCATATATACAGTCCTCAACTGTAGTTTAAAGCCTGGCATGTATAGGTAAATCTGGCACATGAGTAGCTTGTAGTTGTGTGCACTGGAAATGTCAGTGTGCTGCTAGAAATGTAGGGGGCTGTTAAAATATAACTGATAATGTCACCTGAACACATCCAGATATGTAGATATATGAATATAAATACAATATATAAATACGTAGCAGTAACATCTGCATCCTGGACAGTTTGTATAACAGATCCAGGTCAGGTACATAAGGAACTAGCAAAACACATCCCACAACATAATGGACATTGCCTAGTGTAATAATACATGTAGGGGATATATACCTGCAGTCAATAGGAATGTACTGTAAAATATAAGTTCGTATAAGTTGTTAATGGAGGTATCTTTTTACACCCTACTGTATGTGCATAAACAATGCAATTCCACACCTCAGTGGGTATGTGTAATCTCAAAACATTTGTTGGAACATATGTCCTATTGGTTTATAAATATCTGCATAACTTTGATGCATGTGCCCTGTTCAAACACCACAATCTTGGTGGCCTGTTGCCACCATTCATCCCTGCATGCTATTGGAATGTCCACTGTCATTCAATATATGCATGCGTAATGCTTGCTGTTCAACATTTGGAACTCTGGTGTGTTGGGATAATGGGAATATTACTGCATGCTGTTACAACTAATTTGGAATGCTGTTGGCTATAATGTCATTAAATTCACCTAAACACAGAACGTATAGGAAGGATGGTCCCAGCGGACCCACCTGTCCTACCTCAGCTGGCGATGGCACCTGGCACCAGCAGGTCCGGTGCCCAGCCCGGGACCTCCTTCTCCATTGGCCCTGTGTCACCTTCGGGTGGAAGCGCTGCAGGGGATGGGGCTCATCCCCCCATGCAAGCGTGGCCGGAGGAGGGACACCTGTCACCCTCTGAAGGGTTCGGGCTGTGGTGCGTAGGGAGATCCAGGGTTCAGTCGCTGATCCCCTATGCCAGCTCGAGGCAAGAGTGGTGTGACTCACGGGTGAGCCTGCCCCTTTTATGCAGCCCCCAGCACAGCCACCCTCCGGGCTATGAAGGTGCAGTGGTGACTGCCCATGGGTGGGGATCTCAGTTCCACTGTTACCATCTGTGGGCTCATGGGCTTGCGATTTCCAAACATCCTTCCCCGTCAATTGTGTTCACCCACCCCATGTGTCATATTCCACCCCTGTATGCATCTTGTTTGTCTTGTCTGTTTACTTCCCCAACCTACCTCCCAAAGCATACCTACTTCCCCTACCTCACATTCCGCTCTCACCTGAAAAAAAAAATGGGTAATCTGCTTTCAAAAAAAAATTACGCCCCATACATAGCTGCCCATTTTGCACAGATGTCCACTGGACACAGAAACTGAAATTCAATTGGCAGTACAATATACTTTGTTGTCCTCACCCCTCTCTCAGGGGTGGAAGATTTCAAAATTCCCTCCAAATTACTAGTATATGCACAGCTGTTGCTGTTAAAGAAATGGGCAGCTATGGACCTTCCCTACACCCGTCCTGCACATCCCAAGCTGTTTTCCCTACTGTCTTTCCCTCTTTGTGCCTCTTTTTCACCACTTTCCTATCTCCCCATTTTCTTTTCTTTCAAAGAAATGAGCGTGGGGGTTAGCGGGAGTAAGCACTTTTAAGCAGCAGTAAGTGGGTTTGAGTGAGTGTGCCCATGTGTGCGCTTAGCTAAGTATTGCTAAGCGTTGTGCAAACCCGCTTACAACTGCTTAAAAGTGCCTTAGTCACCCTGCATATGAGGGGCCTTGTTCTGCTCAGCAGCAAAATAAAACACCACTGTCACTCAAACCCCGGACCTTGGACACACTTGACTGCATGAAGTACCACTAGGCCACAGTAGATATGCAGCAGGATGTTGCTGAAATATATATATCATGCATCAGAATGTGTGAATGTAAAGGAAAGATAGGAAGGCCATAACATAAAACCTGTTCTGTGTAACTTTACCAGCAGTTATTGTGGAATTGCATTACATGACTGTGATAACAGAACCAGACATTCTAGCAGTAAATACTGTCACAGTGGCACTTCACAACCTCCACACAGTATCATAGCAGGACAATCCTCACCCAAATGTACAGAATACCGGTGTGTTCAAGGTACAGCAAGGATGTAGGTAGGCATACTCAGTACTGGAATTGTCCAGTTACATGAGCATCCTGTGATAATGTCAACAAAATAAAAAGCACAAACAGTGCAGAAGTGAGTACATTAATATCCACAGTATAGCTGTTCCCAAACAGTTCATGTGCCAAATGAAAACATCGCAATAACTACATATGTATGGCAGCTAATTGTGGATGTTGTAAAGAAACTCCATACTCCCATGTATCATGTGTATCAATTCTAGGGGTGAGTACAATTCTACACTGTCAAATGTGTACTGGAAGAGGCAACATTCAGGTCTGAGTACAACATACAAATAACTGGCTACACCCTTAGCAACAGTTAGAAGAAGTATACCAACCTTCTGAGTTACACAATGGTGTCCACACCAAACAAGCATGGTCCCCACTCTGGAATTCTTAAAGGGTTACGCCTACCTGACCTAGCAATTTATAGCACTGGGTTGCTATGACAGTGAGTACTGCAAGTACCACACAGCAGGCTGCATGCAATTGCCAAATGGTGGCCACCAATTGGTACAGAGGCCATCACATGCACATGTGCAGATACCTATAAAAGCAGTCTGTACTTGCTGTCCACACATGCAATGCCACAGTTGTTGCCACTGACAAAGTGTCTGATATCCTTGTAGGTCCCTCTGGTGTGACAGCAAGGCAGCAGAGCCATGCTAGTGAGTGTGTTATACCTTTCATATTGCTAATTAAATGTACATGTCATAGGTGAGGTGTAGGCTATGTACACGTAACACACCTATGTATAATGCATGCTGTGCATATTTGCTGTGAGACTATGCACATCCTAGTAAAGTGGGTAGCTGCCTAAAACACATACAATACACAGAGCATCCCACATAATTGTGGCAACACTGCAGTGGACATCAGATAGGCAGAGTCGATACACATGCACACAACATACACACCTTTGTCATACACAGTACACGTTAACGTGCTACACATGGCTTATTCAGACACCCGCTGTAAGGTCACACTACAGTATCCCAAACCTCATCCACACAGCACACTTAATATACCTGAGGGGTAGATGCCTCACATGTGGCTGTGCAACACTCTTCAACACATAACACATTCATGTTAGGCAATGCCCCCTATTGGGCACCTCACAAACCCATGTAACAACTGGCTGTGAAATGGTGAATGTAGCCATGGTACTGCAGTTCAGGTACAGCATGATATGTGCCGGTCTGGCACACATTAGTAGCCTTGAGTGACCATATGATGCTGCATGATGATGGCTCATGGTACTACACCCCATCCAGTTACAGTGGCCACAGTAATACACATATCATGAATTGCTATGCACCTCAATGTTGCGTGTGTGCAGACTTATGCACCTATACGCAATATGCATAGCAATCCCCATTTGTAGAAAGTGACACACATATGTCTTGTAATGCTATGGGGTGTATAGGTCACATGACACACATTGTGTATGTGTGATGTTTCATGTTGCAGTTGTGTGGTAGCATGCCATGTCATGGCTGGCACTGGCATGTCCACAATATGTTCTACACTTACCATAACCACTGTGCAATGGCTATGTTGAGCAATGGTATTCCATCAGGTATACATGCACCACTCATCCTGTGTGTATACATAGCATGCATGTGCTACACCTGTGTCCACAATCATCTGTTAAAGACACAGATGCTCTAATCAGAAATGGATATCTATGTGACACACTGGTACACATCCAGACATGGTATGTATACCTGTGACTGATAGTGCGCAGGACATTGCAGGGCTTTTAATACCTGCACAGCAATGTTGTGTCCATGTACACATTGCATTCCAGGGTGAAGCCATTCACTGAACAAAACACACATGCATCAAGGCCATGTATACTGTTATTAGCAATGGCTGTCTACACTCACACTGCAAGCTGCTGAGCAATACACATCCTGCATGCTGTCACATTTGATATAGATGTTTGGCTTGTGATACTGTACCCCAACATCACACGCTATTGATTATGTTCGGGATTGCTGGTGGTGTGTGTGTGTGTGTGTGTGTGTGTGTGTGTGTGTGTGTGTGTGTGTGTGTCTGTACTAGTGAGGAGTGTATTTGTGTGCCTGTGTTCATGTGTTCATGTGTACATGTGTGCATGTGTGCATGTGTGCATGTGTTCATGTGTGCATGTGTGCATGTGTGCTGACATCATGTACAGGTTGTAAAGTGTGTTTCCTGTCTCCCTCTCACAGGTGCTGATACTGGGCTGGTTCAATGCAGCAGGGAAACTGATGTCACTGAGCATGATTGTGACAATGATGATAGGTGTGTTGAGGCACAGGCATGTTTGCCAGGGTCTATCGGGCCACCAATCCACACTACACAAGTGTCCACCCCATCCATGCACACAGTCATACTGCCAATACATCCGTCACCAATGCCCTTAGCAGATGGACAGCGTACAGCCGGCATTGGCCAGGACAATGTGGTATCCATGGAACATGCATCCCGACACAGCAGCCATACCCAGATGTCTGGAAGGGTACCACATAGGCAGATGTCCAGGGGTTCTTGTTGGAGCACTGCTGCCCTTCATGCCACTGGCAGATGTGCCATAGGTCTGAGTACCTCACGCATGTTCCAGGCTGTCATGGAGGCACAGGCATGTATGGAACGGTACACCAGACAGGGACTGAGGGCACAGAGGACAAATAACACCACCGTAATAGACAGTATCTGTGACCTAGCTGGTTCCATCTGCAATTACACTGAGGTCACTGATAGACGTTGGGGAGAGACACTAGATATCCTCCGCAATGTCATGTTCATGTGTCAGGACAGTGTGGGATGGTTGAGTCGTCGACGTGGACATATGCCAGCAACATCAGCAGCTGGCAGTCGCCGCGGACGTCCCTCATGCAACAGCCGCTCCTGTAGTGTCAGTACCAGCCCCAGCAATGTTAGGAGTGGGCTGTCCATAGAATGTCCTAGAAGACCACGTGCACATGGCTCTGGACAGTCCCAGCAGGGACCTGGGTCCAGTGTACATCCATCTACCTCTGGGGATAGCACTTAGTCTGGCTTGGTACCTGATAGTGTCAGTAGCACCCCTGCCAGGCACAGGTACCATATCCGTGGCCAGAGATGGTGATCTGTAAAGCCTCGCAGGTACAGTCTGTCGCTGTCCCACAAGTACCCATATGTGGCAGCCACATGGTGGAACTGTGTGCATGCAGACAAACACACACATAATCCAAACACCTAGGGCTAACACATACACACACACATTACATCAACATTGGCCCATACCATTATTCTTGCCCCTCACACACACACACACACACACACACACACACACACACACACACACACACACACACACACACACATACACAAACATACATGTTGATTGGATGGCTCACTGTAGGCCTCTGGCAGACCAACAACACACCCTGTGCATATGATGAAACCTGTGCCACCTCCTGTCATCTGTAACATCGATGCAGGAACAGGCTACCATGGTGCTGATGCACAGGGTATCTTTATAGCAGTATAACAATGTTAGCATGTTGTCAGCAGTAGAATATAATGATATGCTTGAAGGTGTAGCTGAGCACGCATGATGCATTAAAGCTATGATTGTCATTGTAGTGTTGTTTACACTAGTGTTAGTTCCAATTGTACATTGTCCACCCACGTGCCACTTGGCTGATGTGTGCAGTATTGCCAGAATGTGTTAGTGAGTGGACAGTATGTGTGGGATGTGTGTAGCACATATCTGCAGGTGTACAGTTGTGGAAATGGTGGAGGTGCACTGTCTGCATGTACATGCATAGTGGACACATGGGTAGGGTGACATGCTCTGTATTACACAGTAACACTTCATAGTTTCTATTGGTGGCCAGTATGCATTGTACTAGACACATTTTGGAACCTGACTACACATGTGTGTATGACATGGTTTGACACTGTGCTGTGGGTGATACTGTTACTATCTGCCATTGTTTCGCATTATGCTAGTATACATGACTGCAACAGCCTGACCATAACTGATCATTAGCTGATGTCCTGATGACTGACACACAGATGTAGGACACACAGCAACATTTAGATCCTTCAGGTACTATACTATGCCAGTAACCAGTGGTATTCAGCTGCACTCATTACTGAGACCACTCCTGTTCGGCATATGGCTCTCTTAGGTACAAGCAATCACAGTAAGGATATGTCTGTCCACGTGTGCTAATGCATACTGTGGCCTATACTGCATTCTCCAGGTGACACACACATCCTCCACAAGGGTATAATACAGATAGATACCTGTTGTCAAACCCTTGCTGTAAAGCTATAGGTGAAACTAAGCGTAGTCATCCACCTTTACGGAACATAGTATCCCCACAGTACCACATAGGTAGTAGCCACCAACATCATGAACAGGTACTGATGTGTACATGCAACCTAATGTTACGTCATCTCTCCTTTGATAATCACATTCCTTAAGGTATTTTGGAATCCGTCGGTGGATCACATAAGCAATCAGGGGTCTGCATGCATGTCCACAAAGGTTGTTGTACACCTATAATGCATAGTCATCATTGACAGACTTTGCTGCATTTGAACAGGTCTGACATATACCTCGGCCATAAACCCTCACTCACACAATTCAATAGAAACCATAATGACTCTGTGTGACATGGATGACCTAGGCCAGGCATCACTGCAGTGGCTGGCCTTGTCACAAGCATACAGATGTGACCTAAGGTCTGTGAAGTAGCAGCACAGTTTGGCAAAGATGCCAACTGTGTACTTGGATAAAGCAGGGTTCCCACACATGGAATACTTGAGGTGACATGTACATATATGTATTTGCCTCATAGCTACCTCACATGTGCAATGCCTACTGATATGTCATACGGTAGTAAAAGCAAAACCCCCAACACATTGACCAACACTGTCACACGCATGGAGCACACACACTTACCAAGTGCAGGATTGAAACCCCTACCTAACTACATCATGACACTAGAGAAGGACTCATTAGCACGCTACACTATACACATTATTGGGGGGGGTCTCTTTTTCACAGGTATATTTGTAGGATGGTGACATCATCAGACATGACAAAGATGTGTATACCACTTTTAAGGTGTTTTACTATTCTCCAAAATGTTTGCTCCTTCCCAAGGAGGCCACACACAAACACACACTTAAGTGCAGGATTCAAACCACTACCGAACTACTTTATGATACCACAGAGGTACGCATTTACACGCCATGCTATAAACACTACTGTGAGTTATTCTGTCTACAGGTTTATTTGTAGGATGGTGACATCATCAGACTATACAAAGTGGGTTACATTAGGTGGGCTACATTGAAGGAATGTCTACACACTTTGGCCATGTCATCATCAAAGGGATGTGTACTATCTACCTGTGTCCCCAAGACCATAATGACTTTCTCCGTACATACTAGATTACCACCTATGTGGTAATTTGTGTGCACTTTGTTGTACCCAAAGGGGATGACTATGCATTATCTGGCATTCAGCTTGAGCCCATTGTTTTGACACCAGATATCTGTCTATGTAAGACACTTCTAGAGGATGTCTGTGTTAGCCGTGCAGTCAGTTATGGACCACAGTTACCATTCATCTGCAGACCTGTTCAGCCATACACCTTCCATGCTTGCCTCTACCTCTGAGCAGTATCTACTGAACAGGTGGGGTCCCAGGACCAAGACCTGTGGGATGCTATTTGTGACTGGCTTAGAGTTGGACTTGGCACCAGCAACTCTGAACAAGTGTGTTTGATCAGTGATCCACCTGGCCACCCATCCTGTGACGTAGCTGTTAATGTTCCAGCTGGTACGCTTGTCCATGATGACAGAGTGGGGAATGGTGTGGAAAGTCCTTCATGAGGTCCGGGTGGGCTGTGTGGACTACTTTCACCTCCATCTATGTCCTGGGTAACTGTTTGAAATAAGTCAACTAGGTTTGGGAGCCAGGATCTGACTTTAACAAGGCAAAGTTTTGGAGAGTACAGTGTCTGGAGGTCTCCAATGCCTCTGTTTATGGGTTCCGTGACAATTTGCTCAATAGGTCTGTAGACCAGGCTGAGTAGACATATTGGGCAATGGTGTCCATGTTCTGTTGTGTCACCCCCTTTCTGGAGCTGGATGACTGTGTATGCCATTCTTTGGGTACATAGCCTGTGGTATGCTTGTGTCTGGACAGTAAATGTGAGTGAGGGTTCAGTTCCTCATGGGTCTAGTGCATGACACAGACTGGGACACCATCCAGACACACTGATGCTGTGTTCTCAGCTTTGGTGAGGGCTGTCTTTACCTGCATGTCCATGATGTCTGGGGCTCTGCATCCTTCTGTTCTGGACACAGGCCCTTTTGGGGGTGATGGGGGGTGTTTACAATGAATGTGTCCCCCTGGATGTGGGCAATGATAGTTGGTTTGGTGTATTTCTTTCGTTTTTTTCAGTAGCTGACAGCATATTTGGAGGTTGACACCTACATGTCTGGTATAGTTACCATAGGCTTTGTGGTTGTAATTCTTACATTCCTTGGCTATTTGTCTTTAGAAACTGTCCTTGGATTATTTTATGAGCGATCATTGTTTCATCATGATAATGATCAGTGATGCGTTTCCTTTAGTGAAGTTGGCTCTATCTTGTGTTTGTTTCCTCCTTCTGTTGTCTAGCTTATTTATGGGCAACAACCACCTGATTGTTGTCTTAGTTTTGGAGGTGTGCATCTTGATTTTATTTATGATGTCTCAATCCATGCATCCCTGTAGATGTTCATAGAATGCACTTGTAAATGATTCTGCGGTTTGTGTGCCATTATCCTATTGCAAAAGGGCTTTGGAACGCTCCACTTTGGTCTTGGAAGTGTGCAGTTTGCTTTTGCAAATGTCTTCACAGTGGTTTCATTGACTGGGTGGGGGGGCCGGATGTGGATGTCCAGTGTGATTACTTCATGATCTGATATTACCAGCAAGGGGTTTATCTCTGTAGTGGAAAACTGGTACCCCATGTTGGTGATGATCATGTCCAGTATGTTGTCACCTCTAGTGGGTGTGATGACCAGCTGTTCCAGGGTGTTAGGGTTTTTAAACTCTAGGAAACATTGGGCAAAGTACGTTGTACATGAGTAATTCCACCACTCACTGTTTGGGTTGTTGTAATCTCCTCATATAATGGTGTTGGATAGGACCTTTATACTTTCCTCTGTTCTCCGGAATACTGAGTGAGGTTCCTGAGACAAGGTAAGTGATCTGTAGCAGGCTACAATCTGATGGGCAGCTTTGGCCAATGTTACTTGCACTTGCATGGTCTGCAAGGCCTCATGCTGTGCCACTAACCTGAAGGTGTGGGTATCCATAGGGTAAATGGGTACACCCCTTCCTTTTGTATTTCACTCATGGTTTTGGGTCCAAAGGTCAGAGGGATTGTGAGTGTTTTACGTGGACCATATCCAACAGCTCTGTGTTTGACATTGCTTTGTATGTTAGGCAGTGAACACCTCTGAGTGGGCGATATGCAAGGGAGTACGTATGGAGCATTTTGAGATGGCCTGTGTATGGCATGTATTTCAGGCCACTAATGCTCTTTGTGTGGTATTGCTGCTGGCTTTCCAGTTGTTGTAGTTGTCTTGTGAGGTACATAACAACAGTGGTCTTGTACTCTATTATAGTTCTAGTGAGTGATGAGTGGAGGGGAACATTGTCCTCTTCCATTCTCCATGAGACACATTTTGTGGTGAGGTGTGCCACATGGGAGGGTTTCCTGACTACTGTGGGAATGTGATTAACACAGTTGTATCCACTGTCCACCTGTTACCCAAGGTCCCTTGTCACACTTTCAGTGTGAAGTATACTACCACCTCTGTTGTAGTTCTTGGCTACAGAGTTTTTAACATAGGGGATGACAATGCACCTTTTGGCATTGAGCTAGAGCCCATGGCTTTGAAAACAGGCATCTGTCCCAGTTAGGCCCTTTTGGAGGATGTCCACATCTTTTGTGTTTACCATTATGGCTCCTGGTTTGCAGTCCTCTGATAAATTCAGCTGCCACAGACCTGCCATGTTAATGTTTACTTCAGGGAAGTAGATACTACACAGCCTGGGAAGTTATCTGGTCCCATGGCTGATGTGATACTGGCTTTGGAGAGTGTGTATTACCTGTGCAGCCATGATGACAGCAACTTTGCAGTCTTCCATTATGGAGATGTGCTCTTTCATGGGTGTGAGGGGGTACAGTTAACAGTGATCCTATCTGCCAGGATGTTGGCAATATCAGTTGGCTCTGTACATTTACTGCCATTGAGCTGTAACTCAGAACAGATCTGACTGTAACAATGACATGATCCTGTCTGTTGGGCAGAGATCTCCTGAGTAGACAGTATGCCACAGAGTACAGATTGGGTTACATTCAGTCTTGTTACATGAGGTGGCTATTTGAGGCCAGTAATCCTCTTGTTAAGGTACTTCATTGGTCTTTCTAGCTGCTGAACGTGCCTAGTCAGATTCATCGCAAGTGTGTTGTGGTACTCTCTGACAGGTCTGATGACTGCTGAGTAGTGGGAACCTCCTTCAACCTACGTGTACAGACTTTGGCAGTTTGTGTGAACACATAGTATGATTTTCCAACCACTTAGTGAATGTGTTTCTGGAAGTAGAGATCACTATCCAGATTTGTCCATACATATCTAATTATCACATCTGTATTTAGCCTAAGTGTGTGAGCATGCCCAGTATGACCTTTCAGTGTGATGCTGAATGGAATCCACTACATTTTTTGGAGTGTGTGAGCACGCCCAGTATAGACATGTATGCTATATGTGTATGGAAAATCAAGTTGTATTTTTACAGCAGGGCTCACCTTTGTGTCATAGATCAACAGGGATCATGCTGTGCCTGCAGGGCTTCGATGGAACACTTTGCATAGACTTACCAACATTTCTACATACAGGGGGGACAGCTATTCTTTGTACATTTCTACCCGGAGGGGGCACACCTGATTGTTACTGTGTGTGTACATAGGATGTGGGTTTCACCTGACACTTACACACATTTGCTATGCCTGCACTGCTATGTACAGGACACCATTTCAGTCTGTACTGTTGCCTATCATAGTGGCTTGAGGCATACTACCGTACTACAGATGTTGGCATCCAATGTCACGTATATTACACTGCGACTTCATAGCTTACACAACCCACATCACACCACCTAGCCTGATGTTCTCTGTCTGCATAGGCGTGTGGGGGAGGTTACCCATTTGCCTCTTTAGGGGCATGATACTGCATTTCTTTGTGTTTGCATTAGTGTACAACTGTCCTGCTGTGTCGGTGCCATTGAAATGCTATCATGGCTTAGTGGTTCAGTACTGTGACTATAGTGCAAAGTATCCCGGGTTTGAGCCCTGTCATTGCTTTTTATTGCCATGCTGGGCAGACCAGACTGCTTAAGGAACAGTACAGTAGATATGAGCATGTTTAACTGACTTTGCTCAACTTTGGCCAACGTTGCCTGACGTTGCGCTAGTTGGCACCAGCAGTTTTGTTTACATATACTAGATATTGGTAAAAGCTGCTTAGTACTGCTTTATATTGCTTAAAACATGGCAATCATGCCTCAGGTGGTGCTGCAGGGCTGCCTATGTCGGATGCATATACTACACTCCCTATACATGTTTGGAAACAGGTAGTGTCATGTTAGGCATCCCTATTATTTTATGTGTAAGTCAGAGGGAGGTATCATTTCCAGGGTTCCTACTGAGCCAGTGTATGTGCTATGCGTTGCCTCTCTGCTAAGGCCAAGGCATACTAGGCACGCCTCTTTCTGCCTACTGGGGCAGGATCAGGTTGTTCCTCCTCCGGGTCACACTGTGCCTGTGCAGGCCTTGGCAATGGTGGGGGGCTGTTTGGCCCTGCCCCATGCTGTTCCTGCTGCAGCTGTTTTCACAGGATCATATTGTGTAGCATGGCACATACCATGACAATTTGGGTACATGTAGTTGGGGAGTACTGCCAGGCTGCACCAGATGTGTCCAGGCACCGGAACCGTAACTTCAGCATCCCATTCACACTCTCGATTATATTTCGTGTTTGTGCGTGTGCCTCATCATGGAGTTCTTGTTCAGCTGTGTGTGCATTTCTGATGGGTGTCATCAACCATGGCTCCAGTGTGCATCCAGCATCTGACACTAGGTGATCGTCAGGGATGTCCCCATTGGCAAATGTCTGGTACAGCTGCATCAGATGCCAGATATGGGAGTCATAGTAGCTTCCAGGGCAGCCAGCACACACATTTAGTATTATGCCCTGGGCATCGCACATGATCTGGCAATTGGAGTGGAAGCCCTTGCGGTTGATGTAGGCCCTACCCCGCTCACCGGCTGGTGCTTTGATGCGTATGTGCGTGCAGCCAGTTGCACCCACTACCTCAGGGTATTCTGCTATTTGCTGGAAGAGATGCATATTGCTGGCCAATACCTCATGGGAATTGGGGAAATATATATGATCACTGACATGTGCTGACATGGCATTCAGGAACTGGTGCAGTACCCTGGATGCTGATGCCTGTGAAATCCCCATCATATCACCAGTTCGTCTCTGGAAGGTACCTGTTGCTAGTATTCTTAGGCCAACACATACCTTGGTTTCCACTGGGATGGGTTCCCCTCTGTTGGTTCTGTGTGTGAGGCGTGGCCTGCACAGCTCAACAATTTGCTGCAGGAGCTCTCTGTCCACTCTATAGCGCTCCACTATTTCCAGCTCATGTAGCCCCTGGTAGGTTACCCTGGGTCTGTACACTCTTCTCCATCTCCTCACTGTGGGTTGCTCAGCAGCATTCGCAATGTCACCACCCTCAGCATCTTGCACATGTCGCCTTATAATAGCAATGGCAACCCCTAACATTCTTTTGTCTCAGTTAAGCTTTTTAAGTTTTCATTTCTCTTTGTAGACTGCAGTGTTGCAGTGTTTCTGAGAAAAACATGGGGGAATGTTGTTTGCAGAGTTTTAAGTGCTGGGCTGAGCTAGGCTAGTGTACTGACTGTGTAATTGGCTGATTCTGACTGATTTCACCTGGCAGTTCTGCTAGTTCTCCTTGGTTAACTTCCTACTACTTCCTTTCCTTCCTTTTCCCATTTCTGTTTCCACAGGGGACAGCGCAGTGCAAACAAGTGCAAACATGCGCACAGGAGCGCACATGCACGCACACAGGCTTACACAGGCTTATACGGGCTTAGGTGGGTACACAATCGTGCATACATGCTTAGACAGGCTTACACAGGTTTACACGGCTGCACACACATGCACACACGTGCACACAGGCTTAGAACGGTTTACAGGCACGCACATGCACGCACACAGTGTAAGCAGCTTTGCAAGAAACTTCAGTGATAACCCCGGCGTACACCTTTGGTTTCTGGGTTTCAGTTTAGACAACTGTAGACACGCCTCTTCCAGTCCTGAGTAACTCACAGCAACCACATGCCACTCTGCTCCAATAAGCTTAAAGTCTTTTTGATACATACCCTCTCATGATGTCACCTATCTTCTACTCTGTTACTCCCCTAATCCTACTCTTACACTCTACGGACATGGTTCACATGGCAGGAAAATTTGGGATTCACTATCCTTATGCTCATTTGCATAGGATTGCCTACTAATGCTTGGTTACATCTCTCAGACTGAGCTTCCCCCCTTAGCAACCACTACTCAGTAGCCATGTTGTCTTCAGCCTGCCATTCACCTGCATGGCAGGTGAATATTTTGAATAAAATTCCTATTTGTAGCTTCTATTTTTTGTTTTTAGAGCACCACACATTTGCGTGGCGCTGCGCTATGCTTAAACATCAGAGATCGAAGAAAAAAAATTATTATTTTATTATTTTGCAATGGATAAAAATGCCAGTGGCCATATATCTGGCCATTGGCATGCTTCCTCAACTGGATGCATCCTTTATTTGGAGCTGTCATAGCTCCGTTTTGCTATTTGCAGAATGGTACTCAGTTGCCAACCGAGTACATTTCTGCAAATAACACTACTCTTACTCGGACAGGTTAGTGTTTCCTGGATCACAAATTTACCTCATTTGCATAGCTTTCAGCAGCAAATGAGGTAATTTGCATAAACTAACCCTGTCCATGCAAGAGTCATTTTAGGAGCTCTTTTGCACACCCCTGCTGGCTGTTCCTGGATCGCTCGGCAGACATGTTGGCTTGCTAGAGTCTTATTCTACTCTTAGACTCCATGCAAGCCTTCATGAATCCGGCCCTACATCTTATAACCTGGAACGAATGGGAAAATGATGCGTATTTACTAACAGCTTTAACTAGGAAGCTTACAGTATAGTGAAAACTGAAAATTTCTGCCTATAGAAAAGCCACATTGATGTATTAATATATTTCAGTAGCTGCCTTGGATGTGACAGGTTCTTTCAATGTGATACTGTGAGGAACATAGAGTTTTTTAGAATAAAAATAAGGAACTTTCCCCATAATGAGGTACAGTTTAGTGTTGGTAGGACGGAGAGGGAAGGAAATTGCCAACGAAGCGAACTCATGGCTGGGTCTTTGTCATAAGCCTGTGTGGCACAGATATGCATTGATTTTATTGTAAATTTTGCAAGATTTTGTGTTATGTTTAAACCAGCCATAAAATTGGTTACTTGCTATATATTAAGCAATTCCATTTCACTGGTGCAATACTTAATTCCTCAGCTTTGTCAAAATGGGTTATTTAAAAAAGTGAAATGGGAGAACTGAAGTAAGGAAGGTATTCCTTACCTTGAACGTTGTGCACTCTCAAACTTAATATATTTACAGATGTGGGTGTCTGAGGTGGAAGGGAAAGCCCCATGAAAACATTTACTGTTTTTGAAATTTTATTGTAGACAATTGCTTGAGACAAACACTTTTTAGGAAAATAGAAATGAATAAAGTTGTTCTCTGTTTGACCATATATCCATGTACAAGCAGGTCATAAATGTACCTACAACTATAATTCCAGCAGACATTTTGCTACCACCTGCTGAGTAACCAAACTACTTGATGTGCTGCATGGGCTTTTGTTGGCCCCTCAGGGCATAAGTTAAGGAGCAAACACAAGCAGCCATT
Source organism: Protopterus annectens (assembly GCF_019279795.1). Taxonomy (NCBI): domain Eukaryota; kingdom Metazoa; phylum Chordata; order Ceratodontiformes; family Protopteridae; genus Protopterus; species Protopterus annectens. The sequence continues at coordinate 827,685,461 of NC_056739.1, forward strand.
TGTCACATGGTCTGTACACTCACTATGCCATTGTCTAATGAGTCTGGTAGCCATATCCTCTGTCCAATGAACCTACTGCCATAATTCTTTAACATGGCAGAATCTCTTCCATAAATTACCATGATCAATGGTTCTAGAGGAACTGTAGCTAGCTAATTCGACACAGTGGACTGGGTAATTCCCATACTTTATCCCCCAGAAATTAAGGGGGTGAGCACACAAAACAAATAAATATGTTTGCTCTTTCTCGCTTGTTGACTACAGTATAGCAGCATTTATTCATTTAAAAAGCCACATAACCATGTCTGTTCAAAGGAATGAATCATGCTGCTTTGCAGTTTTCACTGAATGCAAATCATTTATTGTCAGTTCTCCACTTCCATATGTCATACAGAGTTTGTTTCCTAACATCTTGTTCCTGGGGCAGCCACCCTCTTTGTTCTGCTCTAGCAATGGTTCTGAATGGTTCCATAATTTGCTTTGTCTGTTAGGGCTCTGGACTGAACAGATTTCAATCCCTGTACTGCAGTTCATGTTTCACCAAGACTGTTACTCTTTTATAGAAGGATGCTCCTTGGCATTTCTCTTTGCATCATTTTAGCACTTTTTGTTCTTCTTTCTAAACTTGTCTATAGACCCTACACTCAGCCAGAACATTCATCTTATTCATAAAAGTGTGTCAGAACAGCACAATTGTTTGTATATCTTCAGCCCTAGGATATATAGGACTTATATAAATTCTTAAAGTCACCTGTTATTGTTTCCATACAATATTTAAGTACTTGTAAAGTGTACTACTTTGCTAAAATTCTGCACCAAATGATATTATAATTCACTGATTTTTGACCATACTAGAATAACTATTCTAAGGACAGAACCTTGAGTCCAACAGAATTCAGTGACAAATAAAATTTACACCACTGTCAGTTCTGATTGTCTCTGTACCTCAAATTTTGCAAATATCTTACCCAGAGCTGATGTCAATAGATGTGAAGACAAGAACCACCATGAGAATCTGAAATAATCATCTATGATAGCCAATAAACTGTCCTTATTGTGTACAGGTTCATAAAAGTCAATGTTCAACACAATATATGTTTCTTGAAATGTGGACATTTGTATGAAAACAGATTTGTAGAATTTTGCATTTGTTTGACACAGAAAATGGCCCTTCTACATTTTTCTTTTAACTTCTGCCATTTGTGAAACTATTTTCTCCCTCATCTTTGATGTCATCTCTATAATCCCTAAGAGAGATTGAGGCTATATTATGACATTAACTGGATTTCATCAGGCTGAAAACTTTGAACAAACATTTTTCCAGATTTCAATTACTTCCTCTTTGCACTTTCAAGCTGGTTTTAATGCCTTTAGTTCCAGATCCTTGTTCTTAATTTTGCGCCAAGTGGCATTAATACACAATTTTCTCAGATTTTCAAATGTATCATCTCATTCTGTTGCATTCCCCAAATGATACTCACGTGATCAGCTCACCATCTCCTACTGAACTCCCAAGATATCTTGATAATTAATAAGTGATATCATCTTTTTCCAGCACTGGGTCTGAACTGATATGCATGATCTTTTAAATTCACTCATACTTAGAAGATACATTAAGTTACATCCCTAGCAGCCTACATGTGTATTTAAATCCCTTTTCCAAAAATCATGATGAAAGATAGGACCAATTAACTGTAAGTCTCTACAGAATAGTAAATGATGCAAAAAAACAAAAGTAAAAGAAAGACTTTGCTCTACAGAAATGCCTCTCTAGAATGACAATAATCTATACATACCAAGTCCTTCTAGCAATGTTATAAACCATTTTGATGTAAAAGCATCTAAAGTCATTTTTTTGTAGTTTTTTTTTTTATTTAACAAAGGATATTCCATACTTTTGGAGTAATAATGCAAGCCAGATAGAGAGAACTTAGTGTTAATTTTGTTTAGCCAGATCCAAAGTTTCATATTGCAATAAGTAGTATCGTCTGTGTACTTGCATTTTGGGCTACATTCAGAACTAGAACATAAATATCCATTTTCATAGTTATTAATACATGTAACACTCAGTCATGAAATGGGGTACATTTGTCATTTATTGATTCATATATTTTATTTCACTGCTTAGTGGAAAAAATAAAATGTTTAAAACTGTAAATTTTGAATGCACACTAATAAGTGTTGCTGTTTATTTATTTAACATTTGTTGACTGGGAAAGTCTGACTAGGCTCCACAGAGCCCGTTTTCAGCAGAGGCCCGGGTAGAAATGCTCCAGATGATTTAACAAGAAATTCATTAAAATCAAGAAGGTGAATCAAATACGATATGCATGTATGTGTGGTCCTAAAATGTATGCAGGGTCCTATGGTTTGAAAACAGCCAGGTGTCAAGGTACACTTAATCCTACACTGGCCATGTCATAATCTCGAACTGTTCGAGTCACAGTACAAGCATCAATGACAACTTTCTCCAGAGTTATCTAACATTTCAGATGCGACCGTGGGACAGAATTCACACCACTTGCTTTTCATGTATTAATATCAGTATTAAAATATTTAATTTCTTTATAATGTCTGACAGCATCTGCATTGCATATGGGCAGTGTACTTTTTGTCTCAACCTCAATACTTATGTCACTCAATTATGGAAACATGAACAAAAATTTAATAATACATGTAACATGCAAAAACTTGGTTAATAGCTACAGTACAGCACAATCTGATAGAAAATTAGTATCATTTTGTTTTAAACACATTGCAATTTCACAAGTCTCTTACCACTGAATGGTAAATCAGTAGTTCAGAAAACTGCTTCTAAACATCTTCATGTATCACATGGAGACATAAAGGTCAAAAGGAAATAAAAAAGCATGCTATAAAAAGTGCTAAGGAGTTAAAGATGATCACTAATTCTGATGCTAGATTTTAATGTAGAGCTATTTAATATTTTGTAGTGGTATGGACTATCTGAATAATGTTAAGTATTTTTTTAAGATGGACTGGATGAAAGCACTCACATATCCAGATAATGGCTAGAACACTTTTTTTTTAGTATGAGTATCTTTATTTCTGTGTCACATAAAGATTTACTTGCAAAAGCTAACTGTCTGATGTTCATCTTGCATGCAGGGCCTGATCCAGCACTAGGCTTTTTTTTGTGGGGGGACAACATTAATTAACTTTCAAAAAAGTGTTCCTGTAGTACTCTCATTGTGTTGCATGTGCGTGTGTACATCTTACTGCTTTGGGTTTTTAAAGAAGTGAATGCATGCAAAGCAATGCACTAGCAACATTTGATTTCTGAAACTTTCCAATTAGTATGGGCTTTGAAACATGCAGCAGTATCATGTTTTCAAGTACTTGCAACAGATGGGTATGAGAGCTTCAGAAACCTTAGTAATTTTCCAGCTTTATGAATGCCAAGAACTGTGGTCCAAACTCAGAAAAGTGTGTGTGTGTGTGTGTGTGTGTGTGTGTGTGTGTGTGTGTGTGTGTGTGTGTGTGTGTGTGTGTGTGTGTGTGTGTGTGTAAAATGCCCTAGTTACAGAGAGCAGTTTGGTTACTTAATTTGCCCGGGCTTAAGGCCTGTACTTTGGCTACAGGAGACACAATCCTTAATTCTCTATACCAGCTACCATACCCTTTGATTACAATTAGACAGAGTTGGTTGAAATGTCATGAAATGGGGTACTTTTGTCATTTATTGGTTCATATATTTTATTTCACTGCTTAATGGAAAAAATTAAAATGTTTAAAACTGTAAATTTTGAATGCACTCTAATAATTGTTGCTGTATTTATTTATTTATTTAACATTTGTTGACTGGGAAAGTCTAACTAGGCTCCACAGAGCCCGTTTTCAGCAGAGACCCAGGTAGAAATGCTCCAGATGATTTAACAAGAAAGTCATTAAAATCAGGAAGGTGAAACAAATACGATATGCATTTATGTGTGGTCCTAAAATGTATGCAGGGTCCTATGGCTTGAAAACAGCCAGGTGCCAAGGTACACTTAATCCTACACTGGCCATTTGAAATTTCAATGAATATAGGTTACAAGAGAAGACATGTTTATTGTCGCTCATGCTAAGTCTGTTTTCAGTGTGCATCTGTTTTGTTTAAGCAAATAACCATTAGTGTTATGCTATAAAAGTTGAAAGCAGTGTTAGTAGTGCAACAGTGGTATACTTGCCTTTGGTGCAAAAGGGTATAAGTTTTATTTGCACAGCATGTAGATGGATTGTTGACACTGCAGTATAGTATAAGGGAGCTATTGAATGGAGTAGGGTCTTTTAACACAACTTGCACAAAACATTATTTACATATTTACAGTTCAGTATCTGCACATTCCTATATGTCATCATTATGCTCCCATAACTGATCCCATTCATTCTTTTACAACCATAATCTAATTTTTTACAATATATTACCCAAAATTCATTTCCCATTAAAAAAATGTCATTCCATCTTTTCTTCCAAATAGTGCATATCACAGAAAATACATTCTTATCTATCCTTTACTCATATTCTTTCTTGTTTTTGCAATATCCATAAATACTCATATTTAGATCTACATTGTTTACATCATTAATATTCACAAAAATTGCTTCTTCACACAAATTTTCCCGAGTTTAACTATTCTTTAACATTTCAAAAAATGCTGTGCTGTGCCTTCCTCCCAGCAAAATAAACACACTCAACTTTCTTTTATATAGCATGTTACTCTTTGCCACTAACATTTTTTATTACCAGTCTCCATAGGAATCCTGACACTATACGATCCTTTTCCTTACTATAATGTATTTTATCACTTCTTCTGGCAAACTTTCACATGAAATCACATAACTATATTGTTTCATCACATTATTATATCACATTCTTCATTTCTTCTCTCTATCAAGTTTTCATTTTCCATGTTAGTACTTTTTTTTGATAATTTTAATTTATTCATTTATACAGTCTTTTTCTTTTTCTTATTGCCATCATCTGCTGAAATGTTTTGTACATATATTTAAACATTTTCATAACTCATTTGTCATTCTCTTCATTTACCTAGTATAATGCTCTATGCAAGTTTAAAGAAGCAGAGTAAACAACTGGATTTAATAACCCCAGCCACCTTTATCTTCACTCATATACAGTATACCTCTTTTTTCTGGGCTTAATCTTGAGCCCTCTATGAAAGGAAATACTAATTGCGCATTTTTTTCATATTACCTGGGATCATATCAACATTTCACCCATTAAAACAGAATCATCACATAAAACTTTTCATTGAATGCTAATCTATAAATCCTTCTAATACCTTTCCACTGCCTCATAACTACATCATTTTTCTCAAAATTAATCCCTAACAAAGATACTTAATAAAAAATATACCCAACCAATTGTTGTAACATCATCCACACCTTTACTTTTATATTTATTCAAGGTCTTTCCCATTTTCTTTAAGCATCCATAAAGACAAACCGACACTTCTCTCATCCATATTTTGTTCTTAGCAAACACAAATATATCATCTGCATATGTTAAAACTACTGGATTCACCACTTCATTTTGTATCACATATCTAGGATATTTTATTTCATAAGCTCATTCACCATCACATTCATTACTAATGCAAACAATACCCCATCTGCCGGACCATCCTTGTCTTATACCACAATTCATGCATATTTCTTTACTCAGCCACCATTCACTAACAATCTCATCTATTATTCTGATAAGCTGACATACACACCCTACTAATTCTATTAACTATTCCATACTTTCCCATAACATCCCACAAAGCATCATGTCCTACTGTATCAAATGCCTAATATCACCTCCCATAAGTTTCACATCTTCCCTTTTACATATAATATCATCCAAAATGTTTTATACCAGTATTATTAATTCCTGGCATCCCTTCCCTTTTATACCATATATACTTTGTTCCACAATGTCCTTCATTGTTCTTTCCATTCTTCTCTGTATCGTAACAATTTTATAATCTGTATTATTTAATGTGCTAGGTCTCCATTTTTTATTTCATGCTTTTCATCTTTCTTCTATATAAATTGTAATATCCCACTACATAACTCTTCATAAACAAAACTTTCTTTCAACCATTCATTCAAAGCATTTACAAAACACTCTCTTTGCCTATCCCTTAATTTCTTATGCATTTCATACCCTTTAACATCTGGATCTGATACTGAATTAACATTTACTTTCCTAGGTACTTCATCCAATTAATGAACTGTACTTTCTTTTTCAAATTCTTCCTTAATTTATTCTTGATTTTCATTTTTTGCTTTCCATTGTATATCATGTTCTTTCTTTTTACTCTTTTACATATTTTCTTCATGCTATACAACACTCATAATTTGCTCGTGTTCTTTTTACCTCTCCTTTCACATTTTTCATTTTCCTTATTATACTAATGTATACTTTACTATTTTACCCAAATATGCAGAGACCGCCTTCCTGTTCCCATGTAAATATCATCTGTGCTTAAGTATTTCCTTTCAATATCATAATATTCTCTGGTATTCATCTGTAAGTCCTCCAATACATCTCTATACATTTTTTATACTTCATTCTCTCTTCCATTCTTACATCATCCTGCAATTGGAAAAAAAATGCTTTTATACTTCTTTTTAAATTCAGTTCACAATACAGACCATTTTTATTAAAGCCATTCATGGTTATACGATCCCTTCTTAAATGCAATGCTTCCCATTCCCCAAATTCATCCCAATAATTTCTCATTTATTCTTTTTATTCCCTTTCCTATTTAATATGGTCCCTTTCTTCCATCACCTCTATTCTGTTGCTGAATAATCACAAAAATCTGTCTCTACAGTACCACAATCTGCTACACCCAAATCTTCCAACAGTACAAAATAATCAATTTCAGATGCAATTGCCCCTCTTCTAAAGGTCCATTGACTTTTATTCCACACAGCTATCTTTCCATATTTTATCACTTGTATTTTTTTAACATCTTTCCCTTTCTTTTACCATTTTCCCCTTAACAAATTAAAGTCACCTTCAATAATAAGTTTCATGTTAACCACCCAAGAATCTAATATTTGATAAAACACAGTCTTTCTTTCCTTGTCATATGTATATGCATATTATTCTATAATTCTGTAAACATATTATCTCCACATGACATTCACAGTAGTTAACCTTCCTATCATTAACAGTATTAAATCTAATATTTTCACTGACTTTTTATGCAATATATCCACTCCACAACATTCACTTCCTAAATTTCAAATATTTCCACTCCATATGTTTTCTGTTTGCAGCCTTTCTTTACTTGTCAGGAATGTTACATCCACTGTGAATAATATCTACATAACATTTAGCACACCATTCCAGTATCCCTAGCATTCTTACAATGTTAATAATACTATTGGCATTTATTGAATACAGTCTAAAATTATTTCCTTTTCTTCATTCTAAGTTTTAAGGGAAGCATTTGAATATTTGTTTTCTATTTTTAATAATTTCCCCAATTGATATTTTTCTGAGTTTTTGTACAACTATTCCTTTATCCTCAGGATCAGATTTTTCACTATTTTCTTTAACTGAAACACATCTAAAACTATTACTTAGCTTTCCTTTTAATCTTTACTGATGTCCTTTTTATATCTTCTTTTCCTCACCCTAGCAACTATCAAATTTCTTTTCCTAACAATCCCTTCACAAACACTAGACTTCCAATTCCACTGACATTTTCAACATTCTCGGTATACTTACCTTCATCATGCTGAAATATAGCATTTTATTAGTTTTTATTATTTCATCTTGTTTTTTCATTAACACCTTTTTTCACCCTCCCACTTCCTCACTACTTTCAGACATTGCAACACTTTCTTTAACATCTTACGCAACATTATACTGATTATTCTTTTTGCAATCAAACCAAAATGCCCTTCACTTTTTCATTTTCTACATTCCCTTTTCCACTTATTCATCATATGACCTTTTCCCAAAATTGATTACATCTCATTTTGTACATTCCTTAATCAGATGATTGAAATCCCCATAAAAAAGTTTGTAGCTTTCCTATACACACAATTTTACCTCTATTATCATCTACATAAATAACACTCAGAAATGTTTCCATTAAGTCTACAGTCTTCATTGTTAAGTCACATATGTCTCTTTCCCCAAAAGAATCAAGGATATAATATATTTTGCTTCAAAACCCAAAGGTAACACCAAATTATCCCGCACAAAATATCTATTATTTCTTTTTTCTTATCCAAACAAACTTTTTTAATACAGTTTATAGTACCCTTTGTTCTTCTAACTGCATCAGAAAACAATTTTCCAGATTGCTTCCCACCTGTAACCTTATGTCCATCCAACTGACATGCACTTTCTACACAGCTTATGCTCCCTTTTGAAAACATTTTCCATCATATCAGACCACAAAATTTCAGACTCTTCCCCAGGATCACCTTTGCTCAATATACCAAGCAGTTTTTCCATCATGCAAACCTCCAGAAGCAATTTCATTTACAACAACTTCTTAAAAATCCTAAGGTTCAAAGTAAATTAGATGCTGAGTATTTGTACTATCTACTCACTTTTCAACATTTTTCTGTCTGACAGATAGAACCACACTGCTATCACCAGAATAAGTATTTTCTATATATACATTAATGCACAGCTTCTCCTACCTGCCTCGGTGCTAGGAATAGAAACAGGAAGAACAGCAGCAAAAACATTCCCCTTCACAAAGAAAAGATTAGAAGTTTCCCATGCCCTGGCCAAATTCCTCTTAGTAGCATAAATGCCACCAAGAGTTTCCCATGAAGAGAAACTACTCACCTAGTGGGACTAACCTGGTTAACAAAGGATAAATAAATTCAATGTTTTAAATTAAATCTATCTCTGTCTTCATTTCAAAAGTAAAGAAGAAAACAATATGCATGCTGACAGCTTTGAATAGTATATACTGTAATTGGGGGGGGGGCAAGATATGGAACACCAGAGTGGCTAATTGAGAGGACATTGGTTTGTTACCCTACCTAGGGCCCCATCTGACCATGATACAGCACTCCTTGCATGTGATATAAAACTGCAGTCATGAAGGTCACATCCATGTATAATAAGGTAGAATTGTGCGTGTCACAAATATGACTATTTGTAGCATTATTGATGATTGTTGTTTTCCTCCTATCCACATAAATGGAATTTTTTTAGCTGTCCAAGTCACTCTGTCACTGAGCTAACATCCTTTAAAATTCTTGCACATTAGTTGACCATATAAATAGCTTATTATCTATTTTATATTATTTACAGATGTCAAGGTTTATATAGACTTTACCTCTTTTATTTATGGTGGCACATCCTTCTTAAAAAAAAATAGAAATCAACATAACACTCATCTTCCTCATACTTTTTATTTAGAATTAGACCATTCATTTTAGTCTGTCACAATCGTAAGAATCTAATTACATTCTCTTTCATCTCTCTCATGTACTCTAATGTAGTGTTTGCATTTTTGATTATCTTTATTTATTTCTCTTTTTTTAAAGTATTAACTTATTAACTGTTGTACCACAAGGGAATATTTTCAGCTCCAGATATGACTAAATGTCAGTCTTTTTTAGCCCATTAGACATATTTAGATGAACATTGCCCCCTGATAAGCTGATGTTCAACTTGAATGTCATATGACAAAGTTTCTGAATGCCATTGAAAAACTGATCCATCTTATGATATTCAGTGGAGGTATCAAATGACTTGCCTTCTGTGTAACTCTTTTAAGTCTAATATCTACACAAATCCTGGCAGATAGACTTCTAGAGTTAAGTAGACTGACTGTGGAGAAAGCCTATCTTATTCAGTATTGCCAGATTTATCAAGTTTGTCTAATTTTTTCAAGTAAAAAAGAAGCCTCTTTTATTTATTCATTTTACAATTGTTTACCATTAAAGTCTGACTTGAAACAAAGCCAATTTTAAGCAGAGGCCCGGGGAGAAATGCAACAGATGACTCTTGTAAGGTCATGCTACATTGATCAGCTTGGATTCTGTATGCAGACTGACCCGATATATTTTTAAAATCCAATATATTTTTCATTATATTACTATATATTGTAACTTCCAAGGAAACACTGGATGGAGGATGAAATATTTATAATAGCACATTTTATTTTTCTAGCTCTTAAATGTAAAAAAATAAATAAAAAAATACAGCCCTCTCAGCTTTTAAGGAAAATAAATGAGAACCTTCAATATTTTTCTGCAACAAACTATTTACAGGCCTTGTTCAGGACTTAATTCCAGCTACATCAATTGCTGTCACACTCCACACTAGCAGAGCCTTCTGGTAATCTCCTGGTTACCTTGTGTTGATCCTTCAAATGAGGAAATGGCTTCCAAAATGGAAGACCCTCTCCCAGGAGAAACCATTTTCTTGGTCATGGTATTCCCCCTGCCAGTGTTTACCTTTGCACAGATAATTTTCTTTACATACTGGTCACATAGCACCTCATTTATACCTCATATTTACAAGTTCCTGACCAGCATTCTCTACTTTTTTATAAACACCAGTTTCCTTCCAAAACTTCAAGACATTAATGTGATAGGTTTTCTCTAGCCTTCTCCTTCCTAGCTAAGTTTACAGTTCCCTGCATCTATTCTTTCCATCATCTCAAATGGCCCTGCCATTTCACCAGTAATTTATTTTCCGTGGACGACATGACACTGGTGCCTAATCTCATGGGTTAAGTTGGGCTTTATTATTATAAAGTCAGTGCATTTCCTGAGCGCTCTGAAATGTCTCCTTTACAATGGCCATTACCTGCTTTAATCTATTATTCAAACTAACATAGGGTTTTATCACACTTTGAAATACTATTTTTCTATTTTTTTAGCAATGTCAATCAGCCCTCAATGTCAAACAGTCCCCTTGGATGTAAACAGGAAATAGGGTAACAACTGTACCAAATTTTTATCAGAAGTACCAAATTCCTTAGAATGAATTTCAGTGTTTTATTATACTTTTCTATTAATTCGTCAATCTGCAGGTAGAACTCACTGGTCTTTTCAACTGTTTCATTTGAATCACAATTGATGCAGTAACCTTTAATTAAAAGGAGTGCCTTGGTCAGTAAGTATTTTGTCAGGAATAATCACTCTTGAGAATAACAGTATCAATTCTGTGGCAATAGCCTTAACATTAGTTTTGTGTACTGGCACTGTTTATGGACATTTGGTGGCATAGTCAGTTATGACTAATACATACCTGATCCCAATTTTACAAGTGACCCTTCAATGTCCATTACAATATTTTCAAACTGTAACTCCATGATAAACATTAGGATTTAAGTGGGCTTTTAGATCTAGGGTAAGGTGCAGTTTCCTGGTATTCTGAACAAAAAAAATGCTTTCTGCTTCATTATGCCTGGCCAATATAATATGGCTAGTTTTCTTGCTTAGTTTTTCCAATCCCTAGGTGACCTCTGAACATATTACTATTTGCTAACTTCCTTGCTACTGTCATATAAGGTCATGGAATTAGTAGTTAATGTAGAATTTATTGACTTTATTTACTCACTGTATAGAAGATTATCTTTTAAGACAAATAGCAGCAAGGAATGAGAATATTCTGCTCACTATCTTAACCTACAGTGTTGGTCATGTTTTTTTCTCTCTTGCTCTACTTAAAGCTTCATCTTCCACTGTGCTTTTGTTAAAGTTGATGTGATTTAAAGAAAGCAATGAAACAGACAATAGCAAAAGACAAAAAGAAAAGAATACACATATACATAGCTTACAGTAAAAGGTTGGCATATTCTTCCTACCTCCCACTGGTTAACTAGGTTTGGCCGGTGGTCTTGCTGCATGTCAACATAAAGATGGCCTGTAAAGCCTTAACAAATACTGGACATTGCGTGATATGTTTCACTAATCAGTATCAGTATGACATTTGTAGTGCTAGGGGATTCACATGAGCAGCATTTTCATATATCCCGTTTGCCCAAGGGTGTCAGGGGAGTCACATGTTAGTGTGCTTGGGTGTGGTAGCACAATGCATTATGGTAGTGATTCAGAAACTTTCACATTAAATTCCCTCATTAGGGCAACTGGTGTGCTGTGAGGAAGATTTTAACATAAAAAGCGTAACTACAATATGGTGGTAAACCCAATTAAGACAAATAACACAAGAGTAGGAAATTATTGGAGAAGGCATTGAACATTGGTATAGGCAGAGTGAGGGGGACAAGATGACTGGTAATATTACTTCTGAACTCTGCTGAGCACCCATTTTGGATTTCAGCAACAAGGATAGAGAAGACCCAGTAGATATGGGTAATGCAACATAACACATGGGCACATGCCCAAATGTAGGGACTCATCATGACAAAAATATAGCTCAGTGGCCTGACAGGAACATGCCCAGTTAAGAGTTGCACACTGTGAACTACATGCTGTACAACAAATGCTAGGTAGGACACAATAAACCTGAAAATATGTCATTGCATGGCTGTGCTTATAAGAGGTGGGGAGAGGCACAAGATGTGCAAAGTGAGGAAAGGAGGTGGGATGTTTGCAGAGGAGAAGTTTGAAATGGTCAGAGCATCACAGCTGGCAGTAACAGGACTAACAAATGGAGGGAGGTTGACAGTGGTGATATATATGGGTCAGCTAAAGACACTCCAGTTTTGCTCACACAAATGTAGCAATGTGTGTAACCCACAAGTCTATGCATCTTATAACTATCCCATAAGACAGGTAATGACTGGAAAAAGTTTACCACCCAGGAAAATGAGGCATGCTTATCCTGGACAAAAGTAAAAAATGACAAAACCTTCTGTGACAAGATGTGGCAAGGAGTGGTATAATACATCAGTGCTGTGGCAGCTGTAATAGGACACTAATTCAGGTGCATCAGAAGGTGACTGTTATGATATTGCACTTGAAGACCAAGGCACAAGATACTGAGAGGAACTTGTCCACAACAAGGAGTGGACCACTGACCCAGAAGTAGCATACATAGGTAAAAGGGTTCTTTTAATTCTTATGCAGAACAGGTGAGTGGACCGAAATATGTGGTGATTGGTTGGAAGGGGGAGATGAACTATTGATGACTACCTGAGTGTTTGTAGGGACTGCACCAAGTTAGTTATAGTAGGTATGTTTTCATGTTGTACATGGACTTCTATGCGAGATGCACATATTCAGTACAATACCTCTGCACATCTGTTCTCCAGGTTCCTCAGAGTGTTAACTGCAGCAGCCTGTACCACAAGATATGTATGTGCCTATATGCTAGTTATAGAATTCTCGCATACCAGCAGATGTTCCAAAGGCTGAGGGGTGTTAAGTATATGTTCCAGCAGTGCACAGGTGTATGTTTTATATTTATACTTTCTTAAGTTTCACTAGAGAAAATTCTAGCATAACAGGATAGCACAAGCCTGAAATCAGCAAATCAGCTGTGGATGATGATGACAGCAATATGCACATGACACAGTGAGATGACACAGTCAGATGTGTCAGCAATTTTAGTTTTAGAGGGCAAGACCATACTCCGCACATTTAAGATTAGGATGGAGAGGCGTGCTAGATTTCTTGCATCATTAGCATTTGTTACTGAAAATCATACAAGTGTGAGCCTCACCTATGTTATGCTGGTGTCAGCCATACTGACTCTAATCAGCAGATGTGCAGTTCAATGATCAAGGAAAGTGTGGGGTATAGTCTGGATGAGGATGCACAGCAGCTGTATGGACTGTGAGATGAGTTGCAATAACTGAAATGTGCCCTGAAGTATAGGGACTTGCAGCAAACATGACTACTCAGGTTATTGGAAGCCCAGACAGCATTCTTTGATGCATTCATAAGGCAGGTGGCAGTGTCCCTTCATTTTGCCCCTGCAGGCCTTTTTAGCCATGACCATGCAAGTGGTTGAGTGTGAACATGTGTGGCTAACAGTTACAGACCAGGCTTAAACAGATGTCATTCTCAGTTCTGGAGAATGCATCATTATCACATCCTAGCCACAATGGCCAGCAATATGTAGGTATAGCCATCCTCTTGGTCATGGCTGGTAAAAGTTCTCAGATTCCACCCCTGGAGTAACTCACCAGGCCACCCACTCCACTACATGTAGTTCTACACTGTTCGAATGTACTGTGGGCTGACTAACTACTACAACTACCCATCACAGATATCTGGATTATAGACACTAGCCAGCTATTAGTTTCCATCATTGGATTCCACATCATGTTCCCCACATATGCTCCTGAAGTGTTATTTCATCCCTATAGCAAAACTGCAGAGCTATGCAATACATGTGGACAATGGTCTTGCAGTTCAACCACCTCCCAGCCAAACTCCTGTTGCATATATGAGGAAAATATCCTTCCCAAAGCAAAAGCTCTGGCCATCACATATTTCAGTGAATGAGGAAAGCCTCCTGTTTCTCAAGCTAATGTCAACTCACCAGTGTTTTTTACAAACCACAACTAGCTCACAAATAGCCAACTTTCTAGGGAAAGTAGCTACCTCATAATGCTATCCTTCTTTGATGTGCTTATTGTAGCTACGATTTCCATATATAAGGCAAATATTCCTAACTTTTCTCTGTCTTGAGCATGCACTCAGAAAAAGTCCACTTAACATGCTCACTATCTGTACATGCACAGATTTATTCACTCTAATATGTGAGAGTGCCTGCAGTAACTGCGTCTTCCTGCTTCTTTCCCCACAGCCCTCATTTTCTCAAACTCCCTCCATAAATTTATCTTTGCACAGCCATAAATACACCCACTATTAAGCTGTCTTACATACCCACTTAAAGGAAAACCTCTACAATCAATATAACATCTCACAACGTTATGACAACCAACTTGACCATATCTTAATCAAATCAGGACTGCATGCCATCCCCACCACCAATATTCCTCCTTCCAAAATGTCTCCCCAGCTATCCTTTGACACCTTTACTTTTTCTGCAGGATCTCTGCTATTGACAACCTATACCATCTCACATCTGATGGGCATTCATTATAAAACACTACTGATGTTCTCCCCTGTATCTAACAAAGATCAGTCATCCATCCATTTTCATAACATACACTACAATGTCCATTTTCCTTACTTCCTCTTATTCTATATCATTATGCCCTGCAAACCAAAAGAGCAGCTTGAACATACGTAAACTACCACCCCTTTAAACAGAATCATTTTCAAAATACACACTCAGATTGAAAACACACAACTTCCTCCGGGTTACACTCCACTTTCTATTGCCTCAAATTATATCTCACATACATTTCTACTGCTGCCCCCCAACTCTTCCAGACAAAAAATGCAACATCCCAACAACAACCCTATGTCCATCTGTCATGTAGCCTCATCATCCCCTGCAAACCAAAAGAGCATCTTGAACACAAGTACTTAAACAGAACTCTGCAATCACTTTCAAACCACACACTCAAATTGAAAACACACAACTCCCTCCAGGCTCCACTCCACTTTCTATTGCCTCAGACTATATTTCCCATACATTTCTACCCCTGCTTTCTTCCTCCCTCCATGCTTCCAGACAAAAAATACAACATTGCAATGACATTGCAATATACAATATACAATGTACAATATCTTAAATTCTCCTTTAGACTAACCTTGCTTATCAGTGCACTACTACTATATAGCTTTATCGCGCCTAAAACAGATAAACAACATCATCCAGTTTCCAGCCAATAACTGACACCAACTTCCAAAAAAAACAGAAAACTATCAATAGCACTAATCAACACAGGTAGCTTGCTCAACAATCTTGAACAAACTGACAGATTCATCACTAGCTATAAACATGATATAAGAAGTATATATAAATCATGGGTTAAAACCTCAACAATTGACTTAAATTATCACCTCCCTGCCAACATCTACATCTTTAGTTTTAGGTCAGCCATCATATGAGGAGGAGGCACATTGGTTCTAATTAAAATAGCAGTAAAGCATCCTTTAGAGGTCAAAAACAATGATCATGACTCCACCTTACTGGTTTTAAAAATAAACTGCAAACACTTTCCTTCAGAAGCACTATGTTTTTCTAAGTTTCTTCCACTAGTTAACACCACTAAATTCAAAAATCTACTGGATTAAGTCATCCATACCACAAAATCATTCAAATACAAAATAATTGTAAGTGGATTCAAGTTGAACTAGAACAGACCATCAGAATTCTAAGTGGTAGATGCACTGGTCAGTCTCAGAATACAACTTCAGAAAATACTAGGCCTAACTTTGTTTCAGTAAACTACTCACTTACAGATTGACTCATAGCAAACATCCATAACACAGTACTCCTTCCTGCATAACGTTTTCCCTTACAGGCACTAGCTGCAAACTACCACCCACTATGACTTCCTTTAGCCGTAAATTTCAATGCAAAAAAATCACTTCTCTTAAAAAAGAAACTGGCTAATAACACCTAGACTTCCATCCTCTCAGATGATAACCCTAACCTAATTGGACTTTATCTGGAAAGTAAACTCATGATTCTTCAAACTAGATATTTCTATAAGAGTTACTAGATTACTGAAAAAGGAAAGAAAATAATGGCTTACTACCGAACTTAAGTCGTTATATAAATTAAGGGTTACAGCATGAATTTGGAGGTTAGTTCCTACCCCAAGAAAACAAATACATGTTTTTCAGCTAAGAATTCAAACCAAAAAACAACAAGAAGGCAAAGTCCACTACCTCTAAACTAAACACATCTTCCTGAAAAACTACCAAACACGATTTGGAAAAAAAAAAACAAGTAGAATTTCTGGTCCCTCAGAACCCAAAAATCCCATTGTAAAAAGAATTGTTTGACTCAGCATCAGGCCCACTTCAAGCATATGACTTTAAGGAATGTTGCAGACTCTTCCAACTATTCTTATCAGTACAAACCTTCTTATTCACTACCTGAATCCACTCTTTATACTCCACTATTCCATTTTAAAAGAGTCTCATGCAAGAGCATTATTAACATCATGGAGAAAATTCCTTCTGAAGCTCCCTGGTGGCAGTAGACCAGCTATATGTAAACAAACAACAGTAAAGCCCATACCCAAGCTGTCAAAGCTAAAAGATGCCAAAGACATCCAACCAAGTACAGAACTTCCAACGCTAGGGAACATTCCAGGAAAAAAAAAATACAGAATTAACAGACTGCATTAAATAACAGTATTCTAATCCCCCAGCAACACATCTATTGGTCAGGACAAAGTACCATGAACAGCAACACATCTTTTGGTCAGGGCATAGTGCCATGACTACACTCTGTACTCTTATGAATAACCAGGTATGTACAAAGGCCTCTTCACAAGCACAATGCTCATTAGCCTAACAAAGGCATTTGACCGAGTAGACCATGAATGGATAGGAAAATTCACTAACAAAAGCAGCAAAAGGATCAAAAGTTTCCTCAGTCACTCACAATGTCCAAGTAGAAAAAAATACTTATTTTTTTCCTAATCACTAAAGGCATCCTACACAGGGCACAGCTACAAACTGGCTGCAGCTCCAAAATAAGACTGGTAATCCTCCCAAGAGCCACAAAAGTCGCGAAACAGCTTACTTTTAAGAAAACAGTTCACTTTATTAACGCACTTCACAGACAGCAAAACAAATCGCGTTTTCGTCCCTCCAACTCAGGACTTCATCAGACAATGACATGAACATTAACCATAACTTAAATATACAATTAATTGTGCAATAAACCAATAAAACCATAACATTTGAATTCAAAAACACCAATCCCTATGGTCTATTACTCATTAATATACAGTGACATTAATTACATATTCATGAGAATGAAAAAAAGACCATTTTATTCGTGACACTTTCCTGTTTTTCTTTTGACTTGACTTCATTTCAACTATTTATTAATGCATAAACCTCAATCTTAATTTTTATAACATGAACAATAATAAATATACAATAATTCATTAAAGAAAAAAATATTTTCCATTGGTGAAAGTTGTATGAATCCTATGTGTATTAAAAACCACATTCATAAAAAACTTCATTTCACTTATAAGTATTAGTGGTTCCCCCTAGTGTGCAAAACCTGCAATTACATCATAAAATAAATCCTACACAGGGCAGTTTTCTGTTCTTTAATTACGGATCTTCCTGTATAACCTCCAGCAACTGCAGTTCAGTAATTATCTTTGCAGATGATATTTATTATTTAGTTTGCTTACCAGAGTAAAGCACTCATCACAACAACACATTTGTACACAAAGTCTGGGTGAAGAAACTCACAAATAAAACAGAATTCTAAAACATGAAGTAATCACAGAAGGTACAAAATCACACTGAGAAGTAGAGTATGCAAAAAGTACAGTTTTGTACCTACCATAAATGTAGATGTTCGAGGATCTCCATTGCTGCAGTCCTTACATATGGGTATTCCGCTGTCCACCATCGGCCCGAATACCAAAGGGCTAGAGCCGGCGTCGGTCATCGGCGCCCGAGACTGACGTCAGTACGTGCCAGTACAAATGCGCATGACCGATGCCATAACCTCAGTCTTTCTTGCCTCAGATGTCAGAATGCAAAAAACACCACCCAAACCCCAACCTAAAAAGAAAAGGGGGGAAGGAGGGAGGGAAAATTGGACTGCAGCAATGGAGATCCTCGAACATCTACATTTATGGTAGGTACAAAACGGTACTATGTTCTTCATCTCCCATTGCTGCAGTCCTTACATATGGGTAGAATCCCAGAGCAATGGAAAAAAGGGAGGCTGGTCAACTAAACAGCATTAGGAGCTGCTGACATGCCCTGTAAGATTGCAGTGGCAAACCCAGCCCTAGACCTAGAATAAAGAGGTAAATGATAATGCTTTGTAAAGGTATGTACAGAACTCCAAGTAGCTGCTTCTAGAATGTCTTTAGTAGATATCCCTCTCAAAAAAGCAGTAGTAGTGGCCGTAGCCCTAGTAGAATGAGGCCTGATCCCAACTGGAACATCCTTTCCATGATGAGAGTAACAAAAAGCAATACAATGGCCAATCCACTTGGAAATAGTTTGCTTCGAGACAGCTTTCCCTCGTGAAGTCAAAGCAAAAGAAACAAATAATTGTTGAGATCTTCTGAACTCTTTGGTTCTGCTCAAATAATACCTCAACTGCCTATGTACATCCAAAGAATGCAAAACTTTTTCCCCTTCATTTTGGGGGTTAACATAAAAAGTAGGCAAATGTATAGATTGGGTCAATGCCACATTAGAAATCACTTTAGGCAGAAAAGTAGGATTAGTACGTAAGGAAACTCTGTCATTGTGAAAAATCAGAAAAGGTTCCACTGCCATGAGAGCCTGTAATTCAGATACCCTTCTAGCAGAAGTAACAGCCAATAAAAAAGCAGTCTTCCAAGACAACAACTGCAATTCAGCTGTAGCTGCAGGTTCAAAAGGAGGCAGAGTCAGCTTTTCCAAAACAAAATTAAGATCCCAGGTAGGAGTAGGAGCCTCCGTGGGGTCTTATATTCTTTGCCCCTCTAATAAACTGTTTAACCAATGGATGTGAAAATAAAGGAGGGTCACAATCATAGTGAGCAGAAATAGCTGCAGCATGCACTTTTACAGAAGAGAAGGACAAACCCTTGTCCAATAAAAAAGTCAAATATTGCAATGTACAACTCAAATTAGGCAATTCGACATCAAAGCCTTTAGCTGAACTCCAAAGAAAAAATCTCTTCCATTTACCAGCATAAACTTTTCGAGTACTAGGACGCCTGGCTTCCAAAATAACATCCAAAACTTGTTGAGGGAGCCGAAGGTCCTCCTTCTCTAAAACAGAATGCGCCAGGCTGTCAGGTGTAGGGAATGCACCCTGACATTGAGAAAATGATTGTTTTCCTGAGACAATAAGTGAGGAATCTGTGGTAATGGCCAAGGTGGTACATGAATTAGGCTCCTCAACAGAGGGTACCAATGCTGACGAGGCCAATCCGGTGCTATAAGGATCATGCAAGGTTTGTCCCTCCTGACTTTCAACAGCACCTGTGGAAGAAGAGGCAAAGGAGGAAAAGCATACACGTGAAGGTTGCTCCAACTGAAGGATAGTGCATCTATTTTCCAGGCTTTTGGATGAAATAGCCTTGTGCAAAACAGGGGCAGTTGGAAATTCAGAGGAGAAGCGAACAGATCTATGTCCGGAGTTCCCCAAGCCATTGTCAACTGAAGAAATACCTGAGGGTCCAATTTCCATTCGTGAGGATCCACAATCTGTCTGCTCAGCACATCTGCTAAAGAATTTTGTGCTCCTGGCAGAAACTGTGCTCGAAGAGTGATGTGCAGATTCAAAGCAGTTTCCCATAACAGCATTGCTTGTCTGCAAAGAGGGTAAGAATGAGTTCCCCCTTGCTTGTTGATGTACCATATGACAGTCGTGTTGTCTGTTCGAATCAACACCAGTCCTGGTTGAAGTAGGCTTTTGAATCCTTCCAAAGCAAATTGAACTGCCAGCATCTCTTTCATGTTGATAGGCAAGTGAAGTAGCTCTGGGGGCCAAAGGTCTTGAATCCATTTTCCTTTGAAATGAGCTCGCCAGGCTGACTCCGAGGCGTCTGTTGTTAATATCTGACGTGCCTCTGGTTGGGTCACAGAGAGCCCCTTGTTCAGGTGACATTCCTGAGCCCACCACAGAAATTCTCTCTGAATGCAAGGTAGAATCCGAATGACAGTGTCCAAATCGTGGCAGTGTTGAGTCCAAATGCTTTTGAGATACCATTGTAGCTTCCTCATATGCAGTTTGGCATTGGGAAGTACTAGAATGCAAGATGCCATGAACCCCAAGGCTTGAAGGACTGTCCTTGCAGTCAGCCTGGACATTACTGATAGCTGTTGGAAGTATAGGTGAAGATTTCTTTGTTTGTCTGGGGTAAGAAATGCCATCTGAGCAGCTGTATTCAGTTTCACACCCAGAAAACATATCTCTTGTGAGGGTACTAGACTGGAATTTATTTCGTTCACAGAATACCCTAGGCATCTTAAAACTGTCATTACATACTGCAGATGTTGAAGAAGTTCGTGCTTGCCTTGAGCCAGAATCAAACAGTCGTCCAGATAAGGATAAATTTGAATTCCTGTTAGTCTGAGAAAAGCTATTACTGGAGCCAGGACTTTTGTGAATACCCTGGGCACAGTAGACAAGCCAAAGGGCAATGCAGAGAACTGATAATGCAAATTCCCATTCCGAAATCTCAGGAATTTCCTGCAACTGGGCCTGATAGGAATGTGAAGATAGGCCTCTTTGAGATCCAGAGTCACCATCCAGAGATCTTTGCCCAGCATAGGTAACAGCTGTTGCAGTGTTAACATCTTGAATTTTGGAATTTCCAGAAAGGTATTTAGAATGGACAAGTCCAGAATTGGCCTCCAAGTATTTCCTTTCTTTGGCACTAAGAAAAGACGGGAATAAAACTCTGTGCCTCTTTCTGCAGAAGGTACTTCCTGTATTGCTCCCAACTGAAGCAGAGAAGAAATTTGTATCTGCGCTTCCAGTCTTTGCTGATGAGGCACATCCGGCATACCTTTGAAAGGAGGGAATGTGTGAAAATAAAATTTGTAGCCTCGATTTATTATGTCCAATACCCATTTGTCTTGGGTAACCAAATGCCAATTTCTTTTGAAAAGTCTCAGTTTTCCTCCTAGAGGGGCTGCCAGCAAAGCAGAGTCCGGCAGCTGAAGACACTGGTCATTGGTTCTGTTTCCGAAAGGACTGACCCCTGCCCTCCCCAGCAGAAGGGGTAGAAGAACTCAAAGACCTAGAAGTAACAGGGCCCTAAGAGGAAGCCCTACCTCTACCTCGCCTCGACCTGCCCCTAGATTGATAATCCGAAGAGGGGAAAGACCACCCCTTAGCAGGCCAATTCCTACTGAACTTAGGGGGCTGAACCTGTAAAAAGTCCTTAACTGTCTGCATAGACTTAGCTTTTTCCTCCATCTTTTTCAAAACTGATTCTACTGGAGGACCAAAAAGAACATCAGATTGTAGAGGAGCATCCATAATTCGAGCCTTAACATGCTCTGAAAAGGTCTGATCTTTAAGCCAAACATGCCTACGAACAACTGAACTAGTAGCAGCCACCCTGGAAGAAGCCTGTAAAGCATCAAAACCACACTGCAAAGAATGCTTACCAACTTGGTCTGAAGCATGCACTAAATCCTGAAGCTCCTTACATTCAATACCTTCAGCTAAAGCATCTACTTTACATTTCAATTGGCCCAGCAAATAATTTTGATACCGGAGCATATGAAACTGACAATTTAAAGATCTCATAGCCAAAGTAGAAGAGGTTACAGTTTTTTACCCCACCTATCCAGGGCCCTAGCATCCTTGTCCAGAGGAACTGGATTCCTAACCACAGAAGCCCTAACACCTTTGGGGCCCTGAGTAATAGTTTCTGGATCAGCCCTAGGACTCTTATATAAGTACTTGTGAGCTTCCGGAACCCTGTAGTATCTATCTGGTTTAACCAGGGCAGGAGGCAGAGAATCTGGGTTAAGGGCAGCCTCAGAAAATACATCCTGAACAACATCCAGTACAGGGGGAATAGCCAAGGGCCTATGCTGAGGCAAAAACAAGAATTCTCTTAGTCTTTTACAAGAATCAGAATAATCCTGGCCCTCCCATTTGAAATGTTCCCTCATGGAATGCAAAGTCTCAGAGAAAGAAAAATCTTCTGGAGGGGACGCAGAGGGAGTAGTGTCCTCAGCCTCTGAATCAGAATAGGGAGGGAAATCCTGAAGTTCTTCTACAGAGGAATCTGACTCATTGGAAGACTGAACCAAACCCTCCAACTCTGTCTCTACCCTGGGCCTCTTCGCAGGGGGGGCATAGAACCCCTAATTAAAGTAATCAAATCTTCAGCCATCTTTAACATGTGCTTCCTAGGAGCTGGACCCTGGGGACTAGCACCAGAAGGGGCAGACTTAGACTTAGACTGGGCTTTGCTTTGAGAATGAGGAGGCCTAACTACCCTATGAGGGGAGGGAACCACTGACAGCAGAGAAGCACCCTCAGCCTGGCCTAACACAGGAGAAGCCACTTCCTGCAGTAACAAAGGCTCCCCTTGAGACTCAGGTAAACTTTCAGAAGGAGCCGCTGAAGTAGCCAGTGGTACTACAGAACCGGCGTCCGGAGTGGACGACTCATCCTGTTTGGACCGCAAAGACTTTTCTTTGCGTTTCTTAGAAGAACCAGTCGTCGGAGAATCCGATGGCATGTTGTAATTACAACGTTTACCAAACACCAGCCTAGCACAGTCCAACCGACGTTTAATAGTACACTTGTTAAAAGTAGCACAAAAGCGACACCCAACAACGTCGTGCTCAGGCCCTAAACAAGGAATGCAGAGTGAATGGTAATCCCTATGAGGAATCTGTTTCCCACAAGAAATACAGTTATTAACTTTTTCTGACATCCGTCAATACTGAGGCAAGAAAAAGACAAAAGTGTCCCCAACGGGGTACTTAGCCCAACTTGGTCTCCGGTCTGAAACTCGAAAACCGACAATTCCAGAACACCGAACGGCACTTGCAAAAGCTGCTTCTGCTTAGGACCACGCGGCAAGAAAGACTGAGGTTATGGCGTCGGTCATGCGCATTTGTACTGGCACGTACTGACGTCAGTCTCGGGTGCCGATGACCGACTCCGGCTCTAGCCCTTTGGTATTCAGGCCAATGGTGGACAGCGGAATACCCATATGTAAGGACTGCAGCAATGGGAGACGAAGAACATCTATTATTAACAGTAATAAAACAAATGTGAATTCAGTTTAGTAATAAATATGAGGGAGAAGCAGCAAGTCAGAACCAAAGGTCAAAGCAGGAGTAATTTTTATTTTATTTTATTTATTTATTTATTTTACATTTGTTAACCGGGATAGTCCAACTGGATACATGTCCATTTTCAGCGGAGGCCCGGGGAGAAAAGCTCCAAACCATTACAACATTTTAATAAAGTCACAGATTCATTTACAATTCACAGCACAAAAAAATATTACTTATTCCATAATTATTGTTCAGGATGATCGAGAATAGACATAATAAAGAAATATGCAGTGACAGCCAGGTACGTAAAAACTATGTGAAACAGAGAATTAGCTAGCCAGGGTTTAGACAATGGCAACTCAGTATTGATGCCAGGTATGGTTTAAGTTTAGCTTTAAACTGATTTAAAGAGGAGAGCGAGGTAATATCAGGGGGAAGTTTGTTCCAAGTTCCCCCTGCAGAGTTGGTGAGGAGGAATCACCAGCTATATTTTTAGTTTTGCATGTCTGGATAAGGAGTCGGCTGGATGACCTCAGAGGTCGAGGGTTATTACAAGGGGTAACCAGTTTTTTGAGCGAAGGAGTGTAGTCGGGGTTGTATATTATTTTGTGTGTCAGAACTAGTAGGTTATAAGAAATTAGGTTTGGTAGCTCAAGCCAGTTAAGCTGGGTTAGATTGGTGCAATGATGGGTCCTGAAAGGTGACCCAGTAACAAACCTGGCGATATGATTGTAGCAGATGGAAAGTTTGTTCATGACAGTTTTACTAATATTGTGAAGTAGAGGGGATGAATACAAGAGTGTGGAGAGAAGGTGAGTTTGGGCAATGGCAGTTTTGGCTTGGGGGGTCAAAAACCTTTTTATTCTATATAACGAGCCTAATTTCTTATTGATGGCTTTGATCATTTGGTTTACATGTATATCAAATTTTAGGTTGTTGTCAATAATTACCCCTAGTAATTTAGTAGAGAGGTCCGGTGAGATTATGGTCCCATCCTTGGAATGGATCAAAAAGCAGATGGGGCTAGACCTTTGTGTAGGTAGAAACAGCAGCATTTTAGTTTTTTTTGGCATTAAGTATCAGGCAACAGCTGGAGAGCCAGTTTTCTATTTTGCTAAAAGTGGTCTGGGTTGTTAATTGTAGCTCTGTGAGGGTTGTGCCAGAGCAGATCAGCATGGAGTCGTCTGCATATTGAATACAACTGGCGTTAGGTATGACTGTATTTAAGTCATTGATGAAGATGAAAAATAACAGTGGTCCTAAAATGGATCCTTGTGGGACTCCCAGTGTATTGGGTAGTAAGGTAGAGAGCTTAGTCTGCCATAAAACTGCCTGTTTTCTACCATTTAGATAGGAACTAAACCATTGAAGGACTATAGCATCCAGACAGAGTGATTGCAGAGTGTTAATTAGAAGTTTGTGGTCCACCATATCGAAGGCTTTGGACAGATCCAAGAATAGTGCAGAGGAAATATTGTTATTATTACGATAGGTGTTTATGGTATTAGAGAAGACAAGTAGGGCTGAGGTAGTACTGTGGAGAGGTCTGAAACCATGTTGAGTGTCAGCCAATAGGTGGTTGATGAGTAGGTGTTGCATAAGCTGTTTCTGAACACATTTTTCCATTATCTTTGATAGAGGGGAAAGTATAGATATAGGCCTGTAATTAGAGAGCTCTGTGGAAGTGCCACCTTTGTGGAGAGGTATTACATAGGATACCTTCCAGATATCAGGAATTTTGGCCTCTGCTAATGAACGATTGATAAGTAGTGACACAGGGTAGACAATGGCCTCAGCTGATTTTTGCAAGTATTCAGCTGGAAGTTGGTCAGCTGAGAGTGTGGTGGGTTTTAGTTTTCTGATTAATTTGTAGATAAATGAAGTAGCTACAGGATGAAAGGTAAATGAGAGGAGATTTTTATAGGTGGGAGTATCTTGGCTGTAGGAGCTGAGTGGCAGTTGATTAGAAAGGGTTTGGATTGTCTCAGTGAAGAAACGGTTAAAGCTGTTGGAGACTACATCAGAGGGTTTATCGATGAGTGTGGCTGGGACAGGGGTGGTAGAGCGACCAGGGTGAAGAAGATTGTTTAATCCAGCCCAGAATGTTTGTGGACAGTTTTGATGTTCTGTCTGCAATTTATCAGGGAGGGTACCAGATGTATATAGGTTAGGATGACTATTAATTAGCACCCAATCGAGTATACTCTCTTTTTTGGTTAAATCACACTGAGAAGTAGAGTATGCAAAACTATTATTAACAGTAATAAAACAATAATGGCGTAATAATGTAATGAAAAGGGAGTTAGGTTGTGTACCTAGTGGAAAAGCATTTGCAGTCAGATTTTTGATGGATATGTTTTTTGACCTGAGCTCTAAATGAGGGGAAAGAGAAGATTTATTTTAGGTGAGGGGGTTGCCAGAGCTGAGTGCAAGACTGGAGAAGGAATGATTGGTGCAGTGCAGTTTAGTTTGGTGTGTCTGAAATGGAGGACATAATTGGAAGAGGTTGTGGATGTTATAAGGGTGGTTTTGTTAGGGAATTGGCAGCAAGCGGTGGAAAGCACTTGGATGAAGCTTTAGCTTTAAAGTGGGTGATGCAGTGGGGCTTTGAGGATGGGAATTGGAAATGAATCAACAGATTTTGTTTTCGATGGACTGTAAAGTTTTTCTAGAGGTTGTGGCTATGAAGGGGA
Source organism: Protopterus annectens (assembly GCF_019279795.1). Lineage (NCBI taxonomy): Eukaryota > Metazoa > Chordata > Ceratodontiformes > Protopteridae > Protopterus > Protopterus annectens. Next base: position 827,711,953 of record NC_056739.1, read on the forward strand.
GCACATATTCAAGTTGAGCCAGGAGAAATCCTTTTCCTATTGGAGCCCTAGCTGGTCTGGAAAAAAGGAGATATTTTCAACACCAGAATAACAGAACTGATCTTTTTCCTTGTGCTTCAATATAGTTTTGGAAGTTAAGTGACTGGTCTAGCCATAAACTAAGTATTTAAAGTACATAGCTGTTTCTATTGTGGAACCATTGAGATTTGCAATGTTGAGATTTTTAGAAATTTTTTCATATTTTATGCTGTTCCAAATATCATGTTTTGTATTTCGGAGGAGTTTACAAGTAGCTTATAGTTATTTAGCAAAGAATTAAGGGAGTGGCAGTCAGAATGAAGCTGGATTTGAAGAGCTGTATATGAGGGAGCTCATTAAAGAATAACCATGTCATGTGCAGAAAAAGTGATAAGAAATTTAGGACGGTCAGAGAGTAGTTTGTTAATAAAAATTGAAAACAACAGTGGGATGAGTATGGCTCCCTGGGGCAATCCAATGGTAAGGACTGCTGAAGTTGATACTGATGAGCCTATTTGTTAAGAAATGTTGAAACTAGGTGACAGTGTAGGGGGTAAACTCAGATTTTGTGGAGATAGTTAAGGCGCAGGAAGTGGTCATTAAGATCAAAAGCTCTGGCAAGGTCAAAAAGAATAGCTCCTTTCCTTTATTCATGTTGAGAAGGATCTCATCTGTAAGTGGCCACAATGCTGTCATTGTACTCTGGCCAGTCCAGAACCAATGCTGTTTAAGAAAGAGGAGGCGGTGTGGGTGGATTTAAGTGGACAGTTGGTTTTACATTATTTTTTAAGTATTCACCCATGTATAGGGAGGAATGAGATGGGGCAAAAGGGGCTGTTTGGGAAGGGGTTTAACAACAGCAGTTTCCATATTGTCTGGCATCATATTTTGAGTTAAGCAGAGGTTATAAATATGGAGTGGAGGTATGGTAAGGAAGTCTTTGGAGAGTGATATAAACCAAGGGAGTAAGTTGTCAGCACCACCCTGTACATCCAAGAGTATGTTTTCTAGGTGAGGGTCAAGATCTTTGTGTGTAATTTTTTAAAAATAAAAGTCAGGGATAAAATGAGGAGGGCTAAGTGAGTCAGGGAGCAGTAGAGGCTGCAATGTTAGGTAGGTGGCTGAATTTCAAAGCAGAGGGTGAAAGTTGACCTTGAGAGGTCTAGATGTTGATAGTTGTGTCAGTAGGATCTGTGGATTTCTAGCCTGTGAGAAGATATACTTCCTGCCAGAAATGTTTGGGTTTGCCTAGAAGGACAAGTTGTTAGTGTATGGCTTGCTTAGCTAGGTTATGCAGACAGGTAAAGGCGACATGATTTTCTGTTGAGAGGTTTTGTCTTCATGAAGACCACGTATTGTCCTGAAGTTTGAGTACAGCATTCATTCAGTGGTTAGCCAGGGATTTTTGTTGGATTTGAAAAGGTGATGGGTGAGAGTGAAGAACTTGTCTTGAATTTGAAGGAGGGTATATATAAGAGCTGTTGCAGCCAAGCTGGGATTCTTTAAATTGGCAATTCGAGACAAGTTGAAAGTTGCAAGGTGTTTTTTTTTTTTTTTTTTTTTTGAGGTGGTTCAGTGCCGTTTCATTGCCCTGCCCCCAACCCTCCTTTAACATATTATATTAAAAAATAATTTCTTCTTTTAAACTGTAGCAAACTGTTTGCTACAGATTCTACAGTTTATACGCTGTCTGCACAGAGCACTATGGAGCATATATTTTACAATAAAAAAATCATATTTTTACACTGCAGCAACCTGCTTGCTACAAATCTAGTAAACAGTTACTACTATTTATAACCTGCCTGCACAGATCAGTACAGTGTTTGGGTGTTTTACTTTTAAACTGTAACCAACTGCTTGCTACAATGTAGCAAGCAATTGCTACAGTTAAGGCTACACAGACAGAGCACTTCAGTGTTCAGGTTTGAATGCAAATGTAATATCAGCTTTTAAATACCAGTATGGCATTAAAGAAAGAGTGGGATCAGCTGATCATGCGCCCAACACTTTTCACCTAGGGCTATTGCCCCTCTGCCCCACCTTAGCTAACTTTTCACCTAGGGCTATTGCCCCTCTCCCCACCTTAGCTACACTAATGCAGACAGTCATATCATTGCTATTTTCAACAGAAAATAACTTGCCTTACATGAGGTATAGTAGTGAGAGAGCTAAAGTTGAGAAACAGAAGACAAGGGGAGTTGAGAGTGAAGGTATATAACTAAATGAGGAAATAGAGTGACTTACAGTGCAGTTAAGAGGAGGATATGGAGGGAGTTGAGCAGAGTTGAGGTTTAAGAGGAGTGCTGTGATAATCTGGTGCAGCACTTTCGCAGTGCCAGGGGTTGAGTCAGACTTCAGCTGTAGTTATGTATGCACAGTCAAAAGCAGATGTAATGCAAGGAAATCAGCAATTCTCTAGAAACAGGGAAAAGAATGTTCTTAACCACCTTAGTAATGTCAGAAAAATGCTTAAAAAACTTTTGTTAAGCAATCATAAGCACTGTGAAGATCACATCTTGGACTTCAGGGCTTATAGTGCTAACAGACAAAGGGCAGTGGCAGAAGGTAAAGCGACTTTAAATGTTTTACATATTTATCTCTGTTACACTTATAAACAAAAAAAAACTTTCAAAATATTCATTTTTACTTGCTGTTTCTATGACAGCAGTAAAGTGTTTTACTGGCTTTCAAAGCAAGCCAATAAAATATTTTGTGGTCCTACACTTTTCTTTCTGTAACCGATAGTACATTGGTCAGATATAATTGTACATGGGCAGGTACAGCTCCATGTGGTTCAACCAGGTAATAGAGCAATATGTCGCACAGGTGTCCACAAAATCACTTTATTTGAGTGCTTTTGTCGGCTGTATAGCCAAAAGACTTCTTCAGAATAAGTATGATAACATTCAAAGCAGTTTAAATAGGTAAAACCACATCACATCACAACCGGTGACATCATTAAACTTCCCACTATGTTTTTTAAAGCAGCAACCACCCATAGATCCATTTTTTCACAAACAATACAACAATGTCTTCTTTAAAACATACAAAATTCTAATTTAATAAAATAAAAGTTAGTGAATGTACAACTGACCTAAAATTATTTAAGAAGCATCGGGCAGTAAAAATAATGTGCAAACAGGTATAGTGCATAAACTTTTACAATAAAACTGTCATGCATTGACCTCACATGTGAAAATCCATTTTTAATTTTAAATAGCTAGAAATAGACACCATTTCATTAAGCCCTGGGGGGGGTGGCATTACATCTAAGTTGCCACATAAGCTCCCTGTATTCAAGGAGTAAATCCATTGGGCCCCTCCTCCCCTTATTACACACTTGTTCTAGGGAATTAAATTTAAACTGGTGTTCAGGGAACTCCATCATGTGTTTCCACAGCGCATTTTTTATGTTTTTCTTTTTGATGTCATACCTATGTTGATAGATTCGTTTATTAAGGCTGTTAATTGTTTTCCCTATGTAAAATTGCTGACACTGCTGGCAGATAGCCACATATATATCACACATTTACTAGTACAATTTAGCCTTTGTTTAAGGAATACCCTTCTATAACCCAGGATATTGATTACTTCATTTTCTATGATATAAGGGCATTGTGTGCACTGATCACATTTCCTCATACAACCTTTCATCTCACCTGAGGAAATTGTTTCTAGTAAATTCTTAATTGATTTGTCCCTTTTGTACATAATCAATGGTTTGTCACACAACTTACTTTTATAATGCTGGTCACAATCAAACAATACCCAGTTCTGGTTGATTATATCTTTTATTCACCCATAAAGGGGATTAAATGATAGTACCAATGCAGCCTCAAATGGCTTTTCACTTCTAGACCCAGGACCATCTTCTGTCCCTCTCCTTTCTACCTGGGCTGTTTTTCCTAACAGTGGGAAAAAGTACCCTTCCATCCTCTTATTTATCACTTCATTCAGTATAGGTCCCTCATTTTATTAACATAGCTTGTAATATGTTCACTTCATCCAAAAATGTCTGATAGTCGCTAATCATCCTAGCCAACCTAACCCCCTGCCCCTTCACCAAAGATCTCTTTTGGCGTAAGGGGTGCCCACTATTATAGTGCAAAAGGGAGTTGGAATATGTTGGTTTCCAATATAAGGATGATGTAAATGTGTACTTCTCACTATCTTTAGCTGTGGTGATATCAAGGAAGTGTATCCTCTTTTCGTTGGTTTCCATTGTGAATTGCAAGAAACTTGTACTGGAATTTAAAAATTCAAAGAATTCCTGTAACTCATCATTCGTGCCATCCCAGAAGATCAGTATGTCATCAAGGTAACGGCCGTAGAACTTACAGTATCTAAAATGTCCAGACCTGAACACCAAGGATTTTTCCCACTGGGCAAGGACAACATTACTGAATAAGGGGTGCATGCTGCCCCTATGGCCACACCTGAATTTTGCTTGAATAATTGACCTTCAAAAAGAATATAATTATTTTTGAGAATGAGGTCCATTACGGTCCTGTACATCAAGATTCTTGAGTGACTAATGCTAGTGTGTCCACATAAGAAGTCATAGAATATCATAATGCCCTCCTCATGGGGGATCAGGGTGAATAAATCCTTAATGTCTATTGTGGCCAAAATTAACTGATCAGAATACAGATTTTTTTCTATTTTCGTAAGACAGTTCCATTAATCTTTTAAAATATGGGAACAATTATTCATGACCCCTTTAAGGTTTAAGTCTATACATTTCGCCAATGAAAATGTCTTTGATGCTTTTGCATCAACTATAGGTCTTGGGGGGGGGTTCTGTGATAGACTTATGGATCTTGGGAATCCTGAATATCATGGGGGTCCATGGATTCTCCTGCTGCATAAAGTTCAACTCAGAAAGTGTGATCTGATTGTCAAGTAGGAGGTCATTTAATGGGATGTCAATATTCCTGTATGCAATGTTTTGTTGATTAACAGAAACCTTCTATATTTCACTATATAAGTGAGTTAACATTTTCTCAATATACACTCGCTGATCCATGGGCAACAGACCATCCCCCTTGTCAGGTTTCATAAGTCGAATACTTTTGCCCCCCATGTTGCTATGTAATAGATTTTTCTCTTCTCTGGATAGATTAAAGGAAAAGGAATTCCTCTGTCTTCCATAAGCCTGTCTAATCTGAGTGACACATAAGCATTCAAATACTTGTAGCATAGGGTGCAGGGGAGGGTTGAAGGTACTGTTTTTTTTTTTACATATCTTAGAATGGCCAAATTGTATATTGGTGTCAAAATAAAGTCACAAATTTAATTTCCTGACAAAAACTTTTAAAGCTAATAGAGAATTCTCTATTTTAGGTCTCCTGACCGGGACGAAATTAAACCCCCTTTTGGAACAAGTCAGCCCACACTTGTAATACCAGCAGTACGTAAGTTGAAAAATTTAAAATTTCCATGTGCATTTGTAATGACATAGTTATGGTTCATTTCTGCCCCCCCCATCTTCACTTACCATCTCGCTCCTGCTGCCCTCCCTGTCCCCCATTGGGGTCTTCCCCTCTGTGGATGGGAGTTCGGGTAATTCAAGTTGTCCATCCTCTGCCCATTGTGAATCCCCCCCCATTATCTTTGGTTCAAAAGGCATTGGGACCTCCTCAGAGGTTCCTCTAAAGGGGCCCCTTGATCATTATTATTGCTAATATCAGCAACTTCATTAGTTTCACTTTCAACAAAATCACTGTTTACACCATCATCCACAACATGCCCCCAATTGCTATTAGGAAGGGGATATGCTGTCCCCCTTTCATATTCATTGCTATCCCTGTTCAATTTCTTTGCGTTCTCATTTTTAATAGCTACAATCTTTTTATCAATATTTACAAACATTGCCCGGTATTCATTAGCTTTAAAATTAAAACAGAGGTCATTATTAATTCTGTCATTCAATACATCTACTTTCATTTTAAGTACATCAATTCTCTTTTCATTGTCCCTTACCAGAAGTTCTAACAGTTCACAGCCATGTCGGCTGAACATAGAAATAAGTTGTTTGTGTAAATCCGACCCATTTACCAGGCCAGTGGGATATTTCCAAGATTGTAAACCTTTTGGGATTTGTTCCCTTCATAAGCATTCCTTTAGGTAACAATTTTCAGTCTGCAGCTTCCGCAGCTTTAAAACTTTGTGTTTGAAGTTTTTTAATTGTTCATCAAGTGTCCCATAATTAGTACTGTGGTTAGACAGAGCAAAACTACTATTAGTTCCTTCCTGTAATCATTCGTTGAAGCAAAAATGTGTAAGACCATCTCTTTGTTGACTACCACTCCGGCTGGCGGTACTAAGACCGCCTCTTAGTGTTCCAGAGCCAATAGAAGCTTTGTTTTGTGTTGCTGCTATGGAAACCAGACTGCCTTGTCCGGGAGGAATAGAATTTGTAAGTACATCCATAGTGTCGACTGTAGCACTCGTGTTGTTGATGCTACTAATCGCAAATGTTGTCGGACCTGGAATAGGGGATTTACCAACCCCAGAAAATTGTTTGATCAACACTTCAATTAGTGTTGTGAGGTTCCATAACAATGTTGCCAACTCCTGAAAGGAACCTCCAGTGTTGGTGTCCACCATTGTCAGTTGCTCTAACTCCATGACTGGAAAACACAACAACAAACACCAAAACTGTAGAACCAGATAATAGAGCAATACGGTGCACAGGTGTCCACAAAATCACTTTATTTGAGCACTTTCGTCAGTTGTATAGCCAAAAGACTTCTTCAGAATAAGCATGTGGTTCAAAAAATTATGACTGGGGCTCACCAAACATAACCGTTATTTTGTGCTCTCAACATGGATGCCAAAATTCACCAATCAGGCTTCGATCTCAAGGTGAATTTCTTGGCACCCATGTCCCGAACATATAATAAGTTGACTATGACTGGAGACCTGATCACAATTCTTCGTGTGTTTTTTTAGGCTGCAGGCTACCACATCCCCATGGAGGGTGAGACCCCATTCATACACCCTGCTACTTATATATACAAACTAATTGATTACACAAAATTGGTGAAATTGGAAAACTTCAGGATTCCTACTGTCAAACAATCTTAAAGAAAGAGCAGCTCTGACAATTATGAATAAACCAAAATATTCAGTGATTCACACTTCAAATAAAAGTACATCCATCAGTCCCTGAAACTATACATATATACACATATATATGTATAGTTACACATATATATTATATAAATCATATATATGTATGTATATATATATATATATATATATATATATATATATATATATATATATATATATATATATATATATATATATATATATATATATATATATATATATATATATATATATATATATATATATATATATATATATATATATATATATATATATATATATATGGTTTCACTTCATAAACACGAATTGCTGAAATATTGAATTTCAGCAATTTGTGTCCATGAAGCCAAAAACCTCTAAAAACCAAAGTGCATAATCATGAATAGGACTATGTTGAATTCACACTTATGCATTTTCGTTATCGTACGGAAGTGTTCAGCTGGGATGGTGTCTGCAGTTTAAGGTGAGTGAGTGTGCGTGAGTGCTTTTGTAATTTGTATGAGTGGGTCAGGGTACGGAGGTGGTGGTATGAGTGTGTGTGTTGGCTGTGTGAGATTTTTTTTTTTACTGTTTGTGCGATCTTGGAGTTAGTATATATAAGTAAGGGGGTGTAGGAGGTGCAGAGGGGCTTGCCCCCCTGCATATGTGTAGTGTAGGTGTGTGTCTGGGTTGTGTTGTGTTGTTTTTCAGTGTTTTGTGGTATGGGTGTTATGGTTTGTGTGTTGTGTGCTGTATGGTGTGTGTTCGATGTTGTGATTTCATGGTTGTGAGGTGTCGGTGTTTTAATGGTTTCGACTTTATACTGTCAAAATGCTGAAATTCGATATTTCATCTTTTCAGCAATATGAAGTGAAACTATATATATATATATATATATATATATATATATATATATATATATATATATATATGTGTGTATGATATGTGTGTGTGTGTGTGTGTGTGTGTGTGTGTGTGTGTGTGTGTGTGTGTGTGTGTGTTGTTTATGCATGTATACTCATGGGTAGGGGGGTAGAGCACTGAACAAAATTGATCTTTACGAAACTTTGGCTAGGAGCACTGTCTGGTTACATGGATTGTTAAATGTTAGCGTTAAGCAAATGGAGGTTGAGTAAATCAAACCTAGTTTAACAGCTCATAGCTTTAATCCTCTATGCTGACCTACTAGTAACTAAATATAGCATGTATACTATATACATTTATACACACACATATATATATTTATATATATATATATGTGTGTGTGTGTGTGTGTGTGTGTGTGTGTGTGTGTGTGTGTGTGTGTGTGTGTGTGTGTGTGTGTATACACACACACACACACACACACACACACACACACACACACACACACACACACACACATTTATATATAGACATTACATATACGATGGTTGTGCATATGCTGTTTCATTATATATACAATGGTTGTGCATATGCTGTAATGCATTTCCAATACATATTTATATTTTAGCATTGATAGCTTGTCATATGTAAGGTATTTCATTGGTTATTTTCTGATTGTTTGAAAATAAATCTTCTCACTGTTGTAATAATTTTTTCTAATGGATTTATTAATGAACCTTATAACCTGTGACACTACCCTTCTGACAGCACTACGAAACCAGATTCACTTGGGAATTTGTCCTTGTCTAAAGGCTGTAAGACAATTACTAAATGCACTCACTCAACATCAGTTAATATAATTATGTGCATTCAATGTTTTCTGATTCAGCTTTGGTTATATATATTTCAAAGTCTTTAGAGAAGTGTTAAAATGCATTGAGAAACACTCAATCCTATTTTAAGGTCATTACAGAATGAAATCACATGTGAGCATTGCATTAGAAACCTGAATGAGAGCTACATAGTTCCATTATACATTCTGTGTTGTACCTGACATTCTGTGGATAGTTGTATTCCCTCAACATATATGCAGTCGGAATGTTCCAGTGAAAAAAAGTAGTATAAGACAGATATGTACTAAGCCTTCTTCTGGGTGTTTATGAATACAGGCATTCAAGCTGTCTTTTCCTTCTTGAAAATTAGTTTTATTGTACTTTAACAGATAGAAAAAATAATAAAAAAAAAAAGTGCTACTGATGCAAAGGTCATATTTGATCAATAAGAGCATTGTGTTGTGCAGATAAGGGTAATTACATTTGATACGCATTTTATTACCAAAGAGATGATTATTTCTATCACATTATTATTATTATTATTACAATTCTGTTACATGGGAAGTTTAGGTGTAGTATATTTTTTTTAACCCTTTCCAGCAAACTATTTTTATGGGCAGAATTTTTCTTAACCCTTTGCAGCAAATCCGTTATGGTGTATGTTTATGAAACCTTGACTTTAATGTTTTGTGTCTCTTCTGACTTTAATTACCACTGGCAATAGTTCTGTTTTGGTTGATGCATAATATAACAAAATCTTTCTTTTATTCAGTTTAGATTAATTTAAAATCATTCTTCTGATCACTTCTCTCTACGATACCTGTACATTCTCACGAAGAACAATTTAAATTTTACTCTGTCTCCTTGTCCATCAAGTTTTAAATTATAAGGAACATTTAATAAAACTGTTTCTGCTTAACAGCATAATCATTTAATGTATCGGTATGGTATATTTTTGATCCTTGAAAGTGACGTTTATTTATCTTAATACCATTATTATTTCTTCACTTTTTCCTGTATTGCCATAACTTTTTAGGGCAGTTTTCTAATATTAAGGATGAATAAAATATGCAGACTGATATCTTTGAAAACCTAACTGGACTGTTGATAGAAGTGCCTGAAATGCAGCAAAGCCATACACATGGTAGCATAATTAAAAATAATCAAAAATTATAACTACTTTTGATTAATATAAATACTGTTATGAATTCCCATTTCCTAGATTAGTTCAGGAGTAGCAATTTTTTTCTCAACTTATGAGATTAATACTGAGCCATATTTCTGTACCATTTTCTGACTAAAAAAGTATTTGAGAAGGTCAATAAGCTTTCATCACTTCACTAAATGAAAAATGTGATGGCCAATTTATTGTTATTAAAGAAAGCTGCCTGTGATTTTTTGTATGCATCTTTACTTTCAGACTTCACATAATGCTAGAGTCAGCTTCTGCTCCAACTTCAGTTTATTAAAGTGCTTAGTTACTATACATTTGCACAATAAAACAAAATACTTGTAGATTGACATGTTTTCTTCTTATATCAGTTAATAAGATCAGTACAATCAGTACAGCTAGAGGTGAAACTACTTAACAGGATTGTCATGAAAAGCCATCTTAAATAAGTATGACATCAGACAGCTTTTAAAATACACCAGAGCACACTACTTAAGCCGCTGTAGTAGTGAATTTCAAAGATACAGACCAGCCTGCAAACGATCGAACACAGAAAGGTTCAAGTCATGTCCTAGGAATGGTTAGTTCCAGGCAGGCACAGCTCAATACCCAAAGTGGGCATTTCAGAACTCTAATGTCCCTCAGGTTGGAAGACCCCAAGTCATGCAGAGATAAAAAGACCACAGTTAAATTTTGTAACCCATTAAACCTCCACAGCATATGACTTATATGTTGTTAATGGACTGTTTGGGTAAGGTGCTGTACTGCAGAGTTTTGGAAAAAACTGTGACTGAGCTATCTTTGGTGGCAAAAAGACCAAGACAAAGAGCATTATAGTATTAGTGGTGAGAAGCTACCAAGGAAACAATGATAACCAAGAGGTCTTCAGGATATATTAGATGCTGAATTCTGGCAACATTCCTCACATGAAACAAGATGACTTAACATCAGAAACCTGACCCCTAAATATCAAATAATTTTTGTGGAGAACACCAGGATTATTCACTTTTGAGACAGATAACTTACTACTGTAAATAAGTAAGGACAGAACTGGCAAACAAACAGAATAATTTAAGATGGCATGGGCAGTCAGTGCTTCAGTTCTGGGCATGATCATTTTCAACTGATTACAAGAAGGTCAATGGTGTACAGAATCTAAGTTGTCCACTGAGAAATACAGACTAATTATACATTCCTGAGGGAATGTGAGACAGCCACAAAAAAGTGAGCAGAAAACCCTTTCTTTCCAATTCTTCTCTCGGCTTTTCCTGGTTAGAGGTCGCCACAGCGGATCATGTGTCTGCTCATGATTGGCAATGGAGTTTTACAGTGTTGAGTTCCCAGCTGGTGCCCACCTTCCATGGAAGGCACACACATGCCTAGGGTCAATTTAGAGTATCCAATCCATCTACAGCATGTCTTTGGAATGTGGGAGGAAACCAGAGCACCAGAAGGAAACCCACGTGCCCACAAGGAGGACATGCAGACTCCACACAGCAGGCACCACAGCTGAGGATCAAACTGAAGAACCTCTTGCTCTGAGGTGGCAATGCTAAACACTGCACCACCGTGGCTGCCCAAAACCCTTTCCTTCCAATAATATTTCCAATATACAGCATAAATGCTGTACAGACCAGAGGATAACATCAGGAAGTGTTTAAATGCCAAAACAGAACTTAGTGTAACATTAATACCCTATGGTAACCCAGACAGTAATAAGACTGAACTTCTCATCTCGAAGCTGCAACTAAACCCTAAAAAGTCCATCTATATTATCTGTATATATCTACCTCCTGGAAATAATTCCACTACTATAGAAAATATCCTTAATTGGCTCACCACCTCCTATCCACAAGAAACCATAATTCTTGGTGACCTCAATCTGGACTGGTCCTCTTTAACTACTAATAACCCAGCTTCCCATATCAACCTCTATGGCTTTAGTCAAATAATAAACACCTGTACTAGGATTAATAAATCTAACAACAAAGAAAGCACTCTAGATTGGATACTCATTAACAAACCTCAACTTAAATATCAGTCTGGAACAGTACCTGATGACTTTAGTGATCACAATCTAACCTATATTATTAGACAAAGAAATGCCTCTAACAATACACCTATCTATAGGACCCTATGCAATCTCAAATGTTTCAACCCTACTCAATTTAGAACTGAACTAAAGGCCTGCAATTGGAACCCACTAAAGACACTTCCCCTTGAAGAAGCTGTGCTATACTTCAACACCACTTTCCTAACTATTCTAGATAATCATGCACCATCACGCTCCATCCGAATTAAATCTAAACCTGCCCCCTGGCTATCTAAAGATACAAGACAAAAAATGTTACTTAGAAACAAAGCATGGAAAAAATGGCGAGCTAGCAAATCTAGTGTAGACCAACAGACCTTTAGACATCTAAGAAACTGTACCAAAAAAGCTATTTTCTCTGATAAAAGAACTTGTTATAGTAATCTCCAACAAGCTAACCACAATAACCCTCAAAAATTCTGGTCAACCCTTAACAGGCTTCTACACCCTGGACAGACTACCACTCCTTCCCCTACCGGATCTGAAAAGAATTCCACCCTTGATACTGCCAACACTTTCAACTCTTTCTTTATTGATACTATTAACTCTTTGGCCTCGCACCTCTCTAGTGACAACACTAGTATCCCACCCTCCTCCAAACTACCAACCTTTAGGCTACAACCCATCTCCACTGCCATCATACAAAAATGTATTCACAAACTCAAACCATGCACCCCCTCAGCTGACCAACTCCCATCTAAATTCCTTCAAAAAGCAGCCTCTGAAATTGCCTATCCCATATCTATTCTCATTAACAGAACTATAAATGAAGAAACCATACCTGACATCTGGAAAATCTCTCACATCATACTCTTACACAAAGGAGGTAACTCCTATGAATACTCTAATTATAGGCCCATAGCTCTCTTGTCCCCACTAGCAAAAATCATGGAAAAATGTGTCCATTATCAGTTAATGGACCACCTAATAAAAAACAACATTCTCACTCCCTGTCAACATGGCTTTAGGCCTTTTCATAGCACAACCACCGCTCTCCTCACCTTTACATACCTTATTAACAAGAATCGAAATAATAACACCCTGTCTTCAGCTCTCTTCATTGACCTATCTAAACCCTTTGATATGGTCAACCACTCTATTCTCTTAAAAATTCTTGAATCTCTCTCCTTAGAATCTAAGGCTGTCCACTGGTTTTGTTCCTATCTTACAAACAGGAAACAAGCCGTTCTCTGGGATAATAAACTCTCATCCATTCTCCCAATTTCACTTGGCGTCCCCCAAGGCTCTATTCTTGGACCACTTCTTTTCTCCCTCTTTATAAATGACTTACAAACAGCTATCCCCCAGGCTACTTGTATACAATATGCTGATGATTCCACATTAATTTGCTCTGCTAAATCCATCTCTGAACTTCAAATTAATACTCAAGCTGTTTTCTCTAAAGTTGAAACTTGGTTCTCAAAACGCTGCCTACTCCTAAACACTAAAAAAACCAAACTCCTACTCTTTAAGCCAACTACCAGATCCCCTACATTAGACTTTACTATCCTATCTAACAATGGAACCATTATATCACCTGACCCCAATACCAAACTGCTAGGTGTCACGATTGACAACAACCTTACCTTTGATTGTTATATCAACAATACCATTAAATCTGTAAACAGGAAACTCGGCTCTCTCTATAGAATTAAAACTTTCTTAACCTCCCAAGCCAAAGCTACTCTTGCCCACTCTCATCTTCTCTCTACTCTTCTCTACGCCTCACCAATCTATACTAACCTTAAGAAAAATAATCTCTCAAAATTATCGCCCTACAATAATATAGCTAGATTTGTCACTGGTAAACCCTTCAGAGCTCACCACTGTCTGAATCTGCAGCAACTTAACTGGCTTGAACTGTCAAACATGTTGCTTTATTCCCAACTGACATTTGTCCAAAGAGCATTCTACCAACCTCACAACACACCTATACTCTCCACCCTCATAACCCCCTACTCTAATCTGAACTCCCTCCGTTCATCAAGTAAGCTGCTAGTTACCTTAACCAAATCCAATAACCTAGCAGGTGATTCCTTTCTAATACTATTGGAAAACACTGGAATCAACTGCCTACTGAACTTACTTCCATTGCATCTACTGTTCTGTTTAAACAAAAACTCAGAATTTACCTTAAAAGCCACTGGATGTGTCCCTGCTCTAATCCTGACTAAAGTATTTTGCTTCATCTAATCCATCTTTCTCTCCATACTTTACTCCATCCTGCTTCCTCTCTTCACCTTTCTTTCTACCTCTTTAAACTCCTCCTCTTCATCTTTCCTCCTTATGGCTACAAATCTCTTTCAAACAAGTATTTGTCTCCTTATTTTTGCTCTCTCACTTTTGCTGCTTCTCCTTCCTTGATCTTTACTCTCTCTTCCTGGTATGAAAACATGTTAGTATGTTCATCATGATTACTTATTCCCTAGAAAGTCAACTTCCTTTTCTTTCTTTTGATAACTTTCTTTCATTTCTCTTTCCCTGCTCATACTCTTACTATTCTTGTTTAGAAATAGGTAATAATGTGTATTATGATATTTGTGCTTAAAATGTATTTCCTTTTGTTAAAATATGGAGCTTTTCTCCCCGGGCCTCTGCTGAAAATGGAAATATATCCAGTTGGACTAGCCCGGTCAACAAATGTAAAATAAATAAATAAAATAAAATAAATAAATAACACTCTCTCTTTAAGTATACAGAGAAAGGTGGAAAACCTGTTCATGATTTTAGGGGAAAGATTGCTGTGAGAATGAAACTAATTAGTCAGGGAGCCATGCTCTAACATGTCTTTTGCCAATGAAAAATCAGTAAAGACCACAGCATAATAAGATTGCCAATTTCTATCTTAAATAATACCATTAGTTTCCTCAATTCACCGATCTCATTACTATGGTGAGGGTGAAAAACACAGTGATACGAGTCCATAAGCTCATGAGCCATTAAATGAGATTCAAGTAGCATATTAACAATCTTCTTGATAACTTTACTCAAATTTGTAAGGATTGAGATAAAGCAGAAACAATCTGGATTACTGAGCTCTGAAAATGGTTTCTTGTGGGCTTGCATTACTAAAGCCTCATTTAGTAAAGAACCAAATCCCACAAACCACTGGAAGGATTCCAAAATCTAAGTAACCATTCTAATATGCCCAGACAGATTATATTCAACTTGAAGAGTCAAGGATCCAGTCACAATGCAAGCACAAAAGAAGCTACACCTCAACAGAGGTGCTACTCATGGAAACTAAAGGAAACAATACAGGTCTGATGGTAACAATGAAGTCAGTAAAGAGTGTAGAAGCCAGACTGCACATTCGTGATACAAAGGATGCCTTACATTCACTGATGCAATATTCTTAACAGATGGGATTCCCTGCTGTGGAAGCCTGCACATCCAGTCAGTCTACCAAAGACTACTTATTGCTTTTAAAAGATATGCCGAATGTCACTCAAACACTCCTTGCATAGTGTAAGGCAAAAAGCTGACTTTCAGGCCTACCATAATCAGAACTTCTTTGCTACTAGTCAAAACATGGGCCGGATTCACGAAATCTCCGTGTAAGACTTAATATGTCTTACTTGGAGAGTGCAGTTGAACTGTATGACGTCAGCATGCCATGCATATTCATGAGGGCATGCTGAATCATACCCTAGTCTAACACGGTCCGTGTAGGAAAGTAGGGGGCGTGTCCGATTGCCGAGTACAGCAAAGGGACACGCCCCCAGAAGAGTCAGAGTCCTTGTGGTTGTCGAATGAGAGATTGCTATCAACTTGGGTCCCCAGGTCCCTTATCACTTCTTCCATACTTAATGGGTTACCACCTATGTGGTAATTTGTGGGCACTTAGTTTTTGCCAAAGGGGATGACTATACACTTTTTTGCATTTAGCTTGAGGACATGTCTCTGGCACCAGTTGTCTGTTTCTATGAGGCCCTTTTGTAGGATGCTTGTGTCAGCTGGAGGGTCAATTATGGCGCCCAGTTTGTAGTCATCTGCAAACTTGTTCAGCCACAGTCTTTCTGTGTTGGCCTGGACCTCCGAGAAATATATACCAAACAAGGGAGGTCCCAGAACTGAGCCTTGTGGGATGCCACTTGTAGCTGGTTTGGGGTCTGACATGGTTCCAGCATTTCTGACCATGTGGGTTCTGTTCTTGAGTCAGCTGGAAAGGATTGTTGTAACCCAGTAATAAATGTTAATAAAGCCTAGAATTAAGTACCATCCTGAAATGTAAATATAAAATAAGTGAGAGTGTGTGAGAAAGACAGTTTGAAGCTACCAAGAAAGCTGTAATAAGTCTGGAATAAAGGTATACTGCATTCACTACATAATGAAATGAATGAGACAGCCACAACCAAAGAGTGAAATGTCTTTAATAAAGTACAGAACCTGGACTGTGTCCGTCCCACAATTTGGATATGTTGCTGTACCCTTGCATTATGGAGATGGTATGGTTGTATGAAATGCTGAACATCCACAGTTGTCTACACCCATATAAATCAAATGTAGCAGGATGCTTTACCTGAACACAGCCAGATATGAACATATATGAATAAAAATGGAATGTATATTAATGTAGCAGTAACATCCCCATCACCAAAATTCCTAAGGTTACATACAGGAAACTGTACTAATACATGTAGGGGATATATATCTGCATCTACTAGGAATGTACAGTATATGTATAGGTAGTTTAAGTTGTTAATGTAATATTTCTCCACCCAACCCTATTCTCACAAATGATGCCATTCCACACCAAACTGGGTATGTGTATACACAATTA
Organism: Protopterus annectens; assembly: GCF_019279795.1. Lineage (NCBI taxonomy): Eukaryota > Metazoa > Chordata > Ceratodontiformes > Protopteridae > Protopterus > Protopterus annectens. The sequence goes on from NC_056739.1 coordinate 827,728,809, forward strand.
ATTCCCATGGACATTTGTCCTGTTGGTTTATACATATCTGCATGTACGTTGATGCATGTGCCCTGTTCACATATCCAAACCTGGTGGCCTGTTGCCACCAATGAACCCTGCATGCTGTTGGAATGTCCACTGTTGTTCTAAATATGCATGTGTTATGCTTGCTGCTCAACGTTCGGAATTCATGTGTGTTTGGTTAATGGGAATACTGATGCATGCTGTTACAACTAATTTTGAATGGTGTTGTTTGTTACTAACTCAAAATGCCATATAATACTGCTAAACATAGGACAACAGGGAAGGTGGGTTCCAGCTGACCCACCTCTCCCACCTCAGCTGGCGAGTGCACCTGGCACCAGTGCCCAGGCCAGGAACTCCTCCTCCTGTGGCCCTGTGCCACCTTTGGGTGGAAGCGCTGCAGGGGATGGGGCTCGTCCCCCTTCTGCAAGCGTGGCCGGAGGAGAGCCTCCACTCACCCTCCATAGGGTCCGGTCTGTGGTGCGTATTGAGATCAGACATTTCGTGACTGATCCCCTATGCCAGCTTGAGGCGAGAGTGGCGCAACTCACGGATGTGCCTGCCCATCCTATCCAGCCCCCAGCACATCCCCAGCCTGGGCTGTGAAGGCACAGTGGTAACTGCCCATGGGTGTGGATCTCAATTCCACTGTTGCCATCTGTGGGCTCATGGGCCTGAGATATCCAAACATCCGTCCCCATCAATTGTGTTTACCCCCCACATGTGTCATACTCTGCCCCTGTATGTGTCTTGTTTGTCTTGTCTGTTAACCTCCCCAACCTACCTCCCCAAATATACCTACTTTCTGTACCTCACATTCCACTCTCACCTGAAAAAAAAAATAAAAAAAGGGCACTCTGTTCCCACAAAAAAATTACGCCCCATACATAGATCCCCATTTCGCATACATGTCTGCTGGACATGTAAACTGATAATTACAATTGGCTGTACAACATATTTTGTTGTCCTCACCCCTCTCTCAAGGGTAGAAGGTGTCAAATCTCACTCTAAATATCTAAAATATGCACAGCTGTTGCTGGTAAAGAATTGGGCAGCTATGGGCCTTCCCTACATCCTTCCTGCACATCCCGAGCTTGTTTTCCTACTGTCCTACCCTCTTTGTGCCCCCTTTTCACCACTGTCCTATTTCCCCATTTTCTTTTCTTTAAAAGAAATTAGCGCGGGTGTTAGCGGGAGTAAGCACTTTTAAGCAGTAGTCAGTGGGTGTGTGCTTGTGTGCACTTAGCTAAGCATTGCACAAACTCACACAAACCCGCTTACAACTGCTTAAAAGTGCCTTAGTCACTCTGTATGACAAGGCCTGTAGTCTGCTCATCAGCA